>NC_142932.1:80313733-80323733 GCF_046866305.1 Octopus bimaculoides
TGCTACGGCGTAGTCATGGCAGAAGAAGAAGAAGAAGAAGAAGAAGAAGAAGAAGAAGAAGAAGAAGAAGAAGAAGAAGAAGAAGAAGAAGAAGAAGAAGAAGAAGAAGAAGAAGAAGAAGAAGAAGAAGAGGATGATGAAGAAGATGAAACAGCAATAACAACAACAATAAACCCTTCTTTCACCAAAGATTATTATGTCTTAATTCTCTCTCTCTCTCTCTCTCTCTCTCTCTCTCTCTCTCTCTCTCTCTCTCTCTCTTACACACAACATATACATAAATGTAAGTTTCATACGATTCCTAAGTTTCTTATTCATACTATCATACATTCTCCCACACATACAACAGACATATTACACTTATATTATTTTTATGGTTCAAGATCGCAGAGTAATTAACACAGGACATATAGAGTATATCATACAAAATATAAAAACACTGATGAGAGGACTGACTTACTTGGAGCATTTTCAACACAGAGGAACAAATGATTTTCGTTTATATTATATATTGTTTTCTCTTATGGTTTTACACACACACACACACATAGAAGCACACTCACACTAGCACACAGACATACATGCAGATGTATGTATGTATCTATGTATATGTAGATTTATAAATATATATATATATTCATATAAAGTAAAGACTATTTGCCAACATAATGTGGCAGTCCTGGATGGGACGAATGTTACTGTTGTTTAGCCCCAGGAAACGTCATTTACAGCTGGCTGTACGATACAACATCTGCGTCCTTATACTTTCGAACAGGGGAGCTCAGACTGTGTATATTCAAATATTTTTATACATATGTATATATACATGTGTATATATATATTTAATTATATGCATTTATTTTCTCTTAGTTAACACTTAACTCTGACAAAATGATGACTCTCAACATCCTTCATTCCTTTGGAATGAACCAATTGTAATCTTCGAAACGTATGTCGGAAATAAAAGAAATTATTTAACACATGCGTATAACTCCATTTATTTAATCTTATATTTATTCAAAATACCTCAAATTAACAGGGAGTTTCTACCTCATAAATAGGAGTTTCACCCAAGTTATTTTGTGAACCTTGCTACCCCGGTAACTATTAACCAATTTATTTTGTCAGAGTTAATTGTTAACTAAGAGAAAATAAATACATATAATTGTATATATATATATATATATATATATATATATATATATATATATATATATATATATATATATATATATATATATATATATATATATATATATATATATATGTATATATGTATGTATGTATGTATGTATATATGTATATATGTATATATATATATATATATATATATATATATATATATATATATATATATATATACATATATACATATATGTATATATATGTATATATATATATATATATATATATATATATATATATATTTATATATATATACATATATATATATATATATATATATATATATATATATATATATATATATATATATATATATATATATATATATATATATATATATATATATACATATATATACATATATGTATATATGTATACACGCACACACACGCATATATATATATATATATATATATATATATATATATATGTGTGATATTTAGTCTACAGTTAGTTTTATGAAACGAAGTCTACATAGAAGAAGTTAGTAGGTAAATATCATATGAAGAAACAATATCTATTCTGTAAATTAAAAGTGGTAGAAAACTATGAGTAGCAGAAAAAAAAATGATTGAATATGCAAATAAGACAACTTAATGAAGTAAATGTGGGAAACCATACTAATATTAGGATTATCTATTATGTAGGAAACGACGAAAACGAATAAATACATCCATATAGATAAAATGAACAAAAAGAAAAACGAATTGTTGGCCGTAAGAGATGTGAGAGCTAATTGTCTATGTAAAATAACATAATTGAAGCGACAAAGATGCAAATCTAATCATATATACAAAAATAAGGCAATAAATATCTACATATAAAACAAAATATATGCATATATAACAGACACTATATAATGAGAATTGTACACAGGCGTCGATTGTTTATAGCACATATGTATATATATATATATATATATATATATATATATATATATATATATATATATATATATATAATACTTATATATATATATATATATATATATATATATATATATATATATATATATATATATATATATATATATTATACTTATACATACATATATACTTGTATATATGCATATGACTATGTGTGTCTATATATGTATGTAGTCTACCCATGAAAGTGTGTATGAGTGTGGTGTGGCGTGGTGGTGGTGTATGTGTATGTGTGCGTGTGTGTATGTGTGTGTGTTTGTGTGTCTGTGTTTGTGTATTTATTCTTATAATATAATGTTTTGTTTTACGGTAGGGGAAATATTGAGGGGAATATGAGGAAAATTATATTGTCAATTAAGATAATTATATATTATAATAAAATAAATTAAATTACAATGGTAAATTATTGGATATTTAAAAAATAACATTTATAACAATCTGTGAAAACGTTATCGAACAATTATTTACTCCGTGAACTCGCTGAGGAATGATCTGTGATGCCGTCTGTCTTAATATAAATCAGAAAAGCAAAAAAAAAAAACAAAAATCAAAAAACCAGGTAAAGGCAGAAACCTTGTCTTTTGAAACTTCATACGGGTTGTTTTGTCCCCCACCAAAAGAAAGCACGACAGAATTTGATCAGTTTAGAGAGATGTCGAGGGAAAGATATTTTGATTCATTATTGCCAGAAGATTAACAAGGTGGTATCAGAAAGTTCCCGGACAAGTTCTATAGCGCACACGGTTGCAGATGGCAGCACACGGTTGCATGCGCAATGAAAGCTATCAGTGACTTTCATGAAACAGTGCGCAGAGTGACATCGCTGTGTTTACTTCGTAAATTGTGAAATTTCTGTTTTTATGATCACGTGTATGCTTGTAGTCTGTGATTTTTGTCACGGGCAAGAACAAAGAGCCAACGTGAAATTTTGCGTTAAATTTGTCAAGTCTGCTACAGAGACATTCAGCATGCTTTGAGAAGCTTACAGCGACGTGGCAATGGGTTGTACTGTTTCGAGTGGCACGGGAGCCTCAAAAGCGGAAGAACGTCCCTGGAAAACGGTGAGCGACGTGAAAGACCTGCAACGAACGTCACCTCCGGAAATGTGGTACTGTGCATCGAGAATTCGTTCCCCCCCAGGGCTAGATCGTCAATCGAGAGTTCTACCGCGACGTTTCGAAGTGTTTGAGGGAAGACATTCGGCGAAATGGACCGGATTTGTGGAGCGCGAATAATTGGATTCTTCACCGAGCTCTCCTCACTCGCGAGTTTCTCGGCAAAAGCAACATGGTATCGCTTCTGCATCCGCCCTATTCGCCAGATTTAGCACCTGCAGACTTCCATCTCTTCCCCCAAGATGAAAATGCAGCTCAAGGGTCGCTGTTTTAACACCATTGTCAAGATCCAGAGTGAATTGCAGAAGGTCCTGAATTCGCTTATGGAAAACGACTTCCAGGCTGGATTCCAAAAGTGGCAAGAATGCTGGGACCAGTGTATTGCTGTGCCATGTGTCTATTTCGAAGGAGATAATGTTAAAACTTAGGTAAATAAGTTATTTTCTATTAAACATACCTAGTCTAGGAATCTTTTGATGTTGTTATGTCTCAATGCTACAGCTATCTAGCCCCTTCGGATGATCTCTACTCAACCGCTACACAACTGCTACTCGTCTGCTACTCAACGCTCCTACCACGGCCAGACTACTTCTATTTATATGTCTTGGGAGATCCTACTTCTTCGCGTGGGGTGCGTCGACACAACATATATCATATCGCATGTTGTGGCCATTGACACGAATACCGAAAATGGAGAGTTCTCAGGATATTCTGGATGCCTCAAACAAACACCAGAAAGCATTCACATCATTAAAGAGGCAAAGAGGAAGACAAACGTACTCTCAGTGGTATGTGTTGCTCTTGTCAAATCTAGTCAAGTGTGCCCTGCCACCTAATCCTATGTGCACTGGAATATCACCAATTACTACGAGCAGTGGTCAAATTCATAATGTTGCACATGGATTCGCTGATGATGAGGTTCACAGTAGAAGGTGAAACCATCAAATGAAAAGACCGGAAAAGAACATTATGATAGGATGCACGATTTCCGTGGTCCTATTCGTGGCGGCCATGAACCTATTGTTGGAGGTAGGACGAAAACGGACGAGAGGACCTGAAACTGATGACAGTACAAGATATCCAATCTGCAGAGTTTTCATGGATGACATAACAATCATAACAACATCAATCCAAGGGATACGACTGAGTCTGAGGTCGCTGAAAAAGATGGTCACACGATCACGTATGGAGTTCAGTCCAGCAAAATCTTGAAACCTGAGTATTCTCAAATGAAGGCTGACAAACGACAGTTTCATCATTCAGCATTCGGGTGTCTGATATTCTAACAGTAAAAAAACAAAAAAAAACAAAAACAAAAAGAACAAGTCCGATGCCTTGGGAAGAATTATGAGTGTATCCTGAAGGACAATGGCAATGTCACAGACACCAAGATCCAACTAAACACGAGGACAGTTGAATACAGCCAGCTAGTTGGAAGCTTCCAGTATGATACCATTCCCGGACCACAATGGCTTTTCTTGCTTTATGAATTTATCCTGACTAAGGTGGAGGCAATGGAGAGGTTGTGTAATAAATTTGAACGAAGGTGGTTTGATGTTACTCAAATTTTAGCTCAGTCAAATCGTACAGCAAGGCCTCTAAGCTCCACCTACCAATTTCATCAGTCACGGAGAAATTCAAAGCCACAGAAGCAAGAGCAATCAAAACATTTCTTTTACATGAAAACGAAAGAGTCAAATATGCCAACAAGATCATAAGGTGCGACAGAACGTAGAAGCCAGGGAAGGTGTGAAGGAAGCGGAAATATACTGAAGTATGAAGAGTAGTTTGTCAAGGACTTAGCAACTGCAACACCAAGAGGTGAAAAAATCTCAAAATGAGACAAGAAATAGATCACAGTGCAAAAGATCCGCAATTCAACGGAAGTGGATCGTAGTATATTGGCAGTAAAGCTTGCCCTCCAAGAACAAAGGATATAGTGGGACCAGACACTGGAGTGCCCACTATTCTGGAAAAAAACTCTGGAGTAAAATTATCCTGCCTCTTGTGTGCCGTTGCCGACCTCTTGCCAACCCAATGTAACCTTAAGATATTGAAGAAATAAAAAAAGAAACATTCTGGAAGCAGTGTGGAATCTAAACAAAATTTTGACCAGATACTCTAGGCCCTAGAGTCTAGGGCACTGGAAAAAGGCCGACACAAGCGTAGGTAGGACAAGGTCTTTATAGAAAATGCAAAATGGGCAGACCTGTAGAGGGTTGAGGCTAACGAACAGCAAACACCGACGTCTAATGGCATCAGATTACAAAGGGAAGATGATAAGGCTCTTAAGACGAAGGTAATAGAGATTCTGATTTAGAAATAAAGTTCTGAGACCAAAGAATGCATATCCTCTCTGTATATTACCAATCTTTTTATACCATCTGAAAAATTCTTCTTTCACTCTTTTCTTCTTTTCCTCTCTCAAAATCTTTTCTTTTTTTCGTTTTCTTACTCCTTTCTAAATTTTCTTTCCTTCCTTATTTTCTCTCTCCTTTTCTTTCTTTCTCTCTCGCATAAGTAATAATTTACTAAAGGCACAGTGTCTGACATTTGGGGGAGGGGATTGGTCGATTATATCGACCCAGTGTTTCACTGGTACTTAATTTATCGCACCCGCAGGGATAACAAGCAAAGTCGACTCCGTCTGAATTTGAACGCAGAACGTACAGACAGACGAAGCGCCGCTAAGCATTTCGCTGGAAGAATCGTTAGCGCACCGGGAAAAATGTTTAGCAGCATTTCTTCCGCCTTTACGTTCCGAGTTCAAACTCCGCCGACGTCGACTTTGTCGAAGTCGACAGAATAAGTAACAGCTGAGGACCGGGGTCAATGTAATCGACTGTGCCCGTCCCCCTTGTGCGAAAGTTCGAAACCTATATAATGATACTATAAATGATGTCATGTAAATGAGATAAATACTCTCCTAATTACAAATTTCTAATAATAAATTTGTGTTCTCCCATACTATTAGTGTTATCTAAAATTACATCAACCTTCTACAATATATAACAATATAGAATCAGTGAAGTATTTTCACAAAAAATTTCAAAGATTTTAATTTATTTCCTTTCCAGTAGCTCACGCAAACAGATCCATTTCGATATCGAAATCTAACGAAACACATTGAAATTACACAATACTCCTACTACTGACAACTCCATACATTATCTTGATACTGAAAACGGTATTAGGATTCCAACCACTGAAACTTAGATTAACATGTTACCACTCCTACCATCTAGTTAGTCATCCGTGACTTTTATACTCAATAATGAAATTTCTTCTTATTCATGGAGATATTGAAAATAATTGCATGTTTTCTATTCGCTAAACAAGTTGTTTTCAACGGAAAAAATATCCCCAATAGATGCACCTTTATATTATACTCCATGTAAATTGTAAAGAATGTTCTTTTTTTCTTGGTAATCTTTCTAAAAAAATCTACTAAGGATATTACTTAACGATTTGTTCACTTAAATGGTTTTACTTTATTTGCTATATATTAAATTACATACATACATTATATGCGTCCATACACATATATGTATGCATATATATATATATATATATATATATATATATATATATATATATATATATGCATTTATAAATACATATATACATATTTACATACCTTCATTTATATATATATATATATATATACATATATAAATGAGGGTATGTAAATATATATATATATAAACATATATATATTCATTTAGGTGTTTTTTCTTTATTCTTTCAGGTCAACAACGCAAGCTCATTTCCATGCCTTGATACTCAATTTAGAAGTAGATATGTTTCTGTGACTATCCATTTAGGCTTGGCCTTGATATCAGTTCTATATAATTTACTTTGACAGTAAAATCGAAACTTTAGCAGTGTTAACATTGATTTTCAATTTAGCTTGATGATGTTCAACGGACTAGAGCGGACACAAGCGGACAGAGACGAAATGGGTCCCGCTGAGCTGAATCAAGGCGGATATGGGCAGATGATAGCTACTAGCTACTTTATATAACCGAAGCTAATAGAAACTAAATGCAAAAAAAAAAAAAAAAAATGAAAAACGGATAAATGTTTACTTTCATTAAAGCAGACGATATTTGACCATTAGAGGAACACATCGTTTTTACACTAGTTAACTAAAGCCGTATTATTTACGGTGAATCCATTTTAGATTTCGAGAGAAAGAGATAGATGATATATATTGATGGAATCGGCTGCTTTATCAAGAAAAATGCTTGCTGATTGAAACATTATTGGCAATTTGTATGCACCAGACTGAAGATACAATTTGACGATCTATAAAAGAGAAACAAAACAAATGAAAGAAGGCAACAAGAAAAAATAGAAGAAAACTAATATGGCAGCCTTTCAGTCTGATGGCTTTACTGAATAAAGAATACTTAATGAAATTTATATTATAAAAACGGTAATTTAGTTTTGGCTTTTCTAATTTGGTATGTATTCCAAATTGACGAGAGTGAGGTTTAGTGGGAAAGGGCACTTTAGGTTACCAATAAAGGTATGCAGTTCAAAAGACATACAAAAAATTCTGTATATTTCTGAACGCGTCTTGTTCTGTAGTAACTGTTGGACTACGTTTCGTTGATGAGGTGTGGTACACGTTCCGACGGTTACGACGACGCAGGTTCCAGTTGAGTCGATCAATGGAACAACCTGCTCGTGAAATTAACGTGCAAGTGGTTGAAAACTCCACAGACACGCGCACCCTTAACGTAGTTCTCAGGGAAATTCGGCGTGAATCAGGATGTGAGAAGACTGGCCTTTTGAATTACGGGTACAACACATTTTTGCCAGCTGAGTGGACTGGAGCAACGTGAAATAAAGTGTCTTGCTGAAAGACACAACGCACCGATGGGAATCGAATTCACGACCTTCCGATCGTGCGTCGATTACCATAACGACTAAGCCAATCGCCTTCACGATGCGGTATAATAAGACAGAAACATGGCCAGAGTTGTCTCCCGTACTGACAAATCATTGCAATGTCGGTGTTGTCTCCTCTGCGTTTGGGAATTAGAATTAATCATTAAGTTAATGATGTTTTTTTACCAATACAAATGTAATTTTGAATAGAATTTCTTGGCTCGTAACGTTGATTATGTTATCGTTCACATAACCATGTTTTTTATGCATCTGGCACCACTGGGTTTTTTCTGAGCATTATTATAATGTAAGTCATTAGAGCGTTGGAAAAATGCTTTGCGGTATTTCTTCCGCCTCTTTCTGTTCTGAACTTCATGCCTATGGGGTCGAAAAATAAAATACAAGTACAAGAGTCAGTCTCATCGATCAACAATCTCCCTTGAACATTGTTGGCCTTCTTCTTAAATTAGAAACAGTTATCATAATGTAAACGGGACTACGTCATCAAATCTGTTTTAAGACTATAGAGTATGATATGACAGAGACTTAACTGTTATTTCTAATAGGCATAAGTTCATAGAACACAAGAAGCTGAATCTGATGTTTCGGGGGCTGTCCCTTCGCCCTAGACGAAAGGACAGACACTGATACATCAGTTGCGCTTTCCATTCTTCGATCATTGATTCATGTTGACCAAAACCTTGTGAGCAAAATTTGGTCGACAAAAACTGTGGATGTCAGTTAGAAGGAATATTCTTGTTTCTGGATAGCTAACTTATGCCATCATCCATTTTAAGATCACCACCTGGTTCTGTAGCACTTTAAACAGTTTCCACTCTGTTACAAGCATGCAGTCAAGTTTCTGATTTAAAGGTAACTTGCTTTTTCCCTTCTCACTAGTCTTTGATACACTGGAAAGTATCGTGGACGATACTTTCATGATGAAAAGTATCGTAAACTGAGGATTCAGTGATATATATATATATATATATATATATATATATATATATATATATATATATATATATATATATACATACTTTACCGCGAATGCAAAAGGTTTCCAAATAGAAAACTTGTTTAGATTTTATTTAATAAATACTAGCATAAAACCAATTGGAGACCATTTAATAATAATAATAATAATAATAATAATAATAATAATAATAATAATAATAATAATAATAATAATAATAATAATAATAAAGACATTATATTGAAAGACCTCAGACAAAAATCAGCCTCTTCATTGATATGACTGTCCCAATCGACAAAAATATATCTGTCAAGACCTACCAAAAACTGAGCAAGTGTAAAGATCTTGAAATAGAAATTGGCAAAATGTGGAACCTCAGGACTAAAATAATACCTGTTGTCATAGGTGCTCTAGGAATGATAACAAAAGTGGTTGATTCCTACCTAGCTCAGATACCAGGAAACCCCAAAATAGCTGAAGTTCAAAAGACAGTGATCATGGAAACTGCCCATAACCTACGTAAAATACTGTCTATTATAATTTTAAAACAAACTTATAATCTTCTTAAAAGGTATTTTCACTAAGCTTGTACTCATTATGCACGGTGTACACACACACACAAACACACAAACACACACACGCAAACACACATACATATATATAAAAATCTGTGTGTGTGTATGTGCATGTATGTATGTATGTACGGATGCATGCATGTGTGGGTGCGTGTGGGAGTGCGCGCGTGCTATGTGTTGTGGCTGTCAGCACGATTTCGATCGCCACTTTTCCCTTTTCTTTATTGTGTACATAGATCTGTAACAGGTTCCGTAGCTTTTCTGTCACGGTCATTCAAATGAGTACTTAACTACAACTATGGTTAAACATTTCGAAGATAAAATTTA
>NC_142932.1:80328733-80333733 GCF_046866305.1 Octopus bimaculoides
CTTCAGCTGGTAAGAAATGTAAGTTTGATAAACGTAATTCGAACATAATTCGGCTACGATCATAGTTTTTGTACTCCTGTTTAGAAAATCTATGTCTGGTTGGAACGATGTTTCTACTGAATCTTCGGAAAAGAATTTACAGTGCAAATCTTCTTCCCCAGGCAGAGGCTTGACTCAAATTACAAAAACGGCGCCCTCATCGCCTTAGGAGTGTAGTCATTCGATGGTGAAGCCTTGTCTCGTTACTTATCCGTCCATTTGGCTATTTCAGTTAGGGCCTTATTTATTCATATCTACACACATTCACAAAAGTAGGAAAAAAAGAGAGAGAAAAGAGGAGAAAATAAGAGACAAAATAGATTGGTGAGCGTGAGAAAGAAATAACGAGATAGAGATAGCGAGCGAGAGAGTGAGAGAGAGAGAGGGGGAGGGAAAGAGAGAGAGAGAGAGAGAGAAAGAGAGAGAAAGAAAGGGAGAGAGTGTCTGTTAAAATAGAAAAAGTATTTATTAAATCGTTGTTTAAAAAAATTTTTCAATTAAAATCATTGGAGCGAAAATACGGCTCTAAATCTGAAAATATCGCAATTTCCGTTATTAGATATTCAGTTGACTGTATCTGAGAATTGTATGAAGCTGGTTGTAGTCCAAGAATATTATTGATGTGGATCAAATCGTTGAGGCGACGGACTGGCCGAACCATTAAAGCGTTGGACAGAAGCCTTACGGTATCTTTTTTCGATTCTCTACACTGAGTCCAAATACAGTGAGGTTAACTTCATCCTTTCTTCCTATCGGGTCAACCCCCCCCCCAACACCAACGCAAAGTGGTAGATTAACGGATTAGTGAACTTTCTTGTCGGATCGAATACCTAGTGGTAATTGTTCCGGCTCTTTGCTTTCTGAGTTCAAATCTCACTATAGCCTACTTCGGTGGTGAACTTAATCGGTCGTCCGTTTTGACACTATCACCAAGACCTTGGGTACATTTGATGTAATCCATTCAATTACAAGCAATGGGGCCAAGTCTCCAGTTCGAGAATACAGCTATTCTCTCTTATGCTTTCCAACACGTTCGGAAACTCTTAAAGGATCACCAGCACTGTTTTCTCTTTTGAGTAAAAGATGAAAAACAAAAAGAAATAAAAAGCAACATAACACCTTTTTGTTAAGAGATTGTCATCTTCTATACAGTCGAACATCTCCTTGAACTTGGAGCAGCGACAGAAAAATTCAGCTTCCTGTAAATTATATTAATTTGCAAATAGTTTTACACGCACACACACACAACACACACACACACACACACACACACACACACACACACACACACACACACACACACACACACACACACACACACACACACACACACAGACTCCACCTCCACCACACCAGAAACCAATGGGAGTAGGCAACACGTTGTGTAGAGTAGATAATACTGTTTGTATTCAGGTTAATTATAAAGAATTCTTCGAGTGAATGTGCTTCAAGTGATTTATATTTGTTACTCGAAAGTTCTAAATCGAGCGATGAAACTCTGAATAGCAAGTGAGTAAATCAACGATTACAACAAGCGAATAAATACTTTCTCCTATTTCTGTTGAGTACATATTCCCCTCATTCGTTTAGCCACAGTATTGGAACCCAGCATTGGATATTCTAAGTGCATCTGGATGCCTAGCTGCAATGGATGATCAACAGAACTTTTTACTGCATATTTGATCTCTGCAACAGAATGCAATAAAGTGTTCCAAATAATTGGAATTTTGAAACGTACGTAGGAAATAAATATTTTTGTTGGTGCTTCCCTTAATTTCCATTACGTATACTCTGTATGCCATAAATAGTAACATTGCTCAATACAGTGGTCGACTAACAGCTATAATGTAAGCCAACTGGAGCTCTAACTCATGTAGCAGTAGTCGTATATCTAAATGTACACACACACACACACACACTATTTATATGTGTGTGTGTTTTTGGGTATGTATGTATGTATGTATGTATGTATGTATGTATGTATCTATCTATCTATCTATCTATCTATCTATCTACTGAGAATAATCTTAGGAGAAACTATTTCCAGTATTGTTAGGCTGACAATAATATTCTCCCAAGGAGAAAGTATAAATGACAATCGAACATATCATCTGCATAGGAAGAAAATTGCATAATACACCACAGGAATTACAAATTGATTCTATATAAGAAATAGTTCTAGCTTTGTTTTAGAATTTCGACTGAGAAAAATTGACTGATTAAGGAAGCTTTCGTGGTTCTAACCGCACCGAAGTAGAAGATAAAAAAAAAAAAAAAAAAAATTATTTCCATATCTTAAACTGGAGTTTTATAGTTCTGAAATTATTATGTCAAGCCTGAGAATATTTTCTTTTATGTTTTATATTGTATTTATTTTTGCGCTGTATGGCGTTTCGTAATATAGTTCATAATTCACACATGCAGACGTATATATATATATATTAAGTTGAAAACGAAAACATGCAGTTTCACGAAAAAAGAAAAATCGTTTATGAAAATAAAAAATAATCATTATTAGATTAATGGAATCTCTGGTCTTTCGGAGGAGGTCATCTTGGAATTCAGTGCAGTTGAAGAATTTTTATGCCACAGTAAATAATATTAAAAAGTGCCCGAACAGGTGAACACCCGTTGACGAAAGATGCATTAACGCAATATACAGCTGAGCATTGTTCAGCAGACGAAAAATCTCTTTACAGTTGACTAAAAATGGTTATTTTTCAGTTCGAAACAATGGTTATCTACTGTTAGAAAAAGTTCATGTTACTCAATCCTTCCATTATTTCCTATAAAATAATTATTACATTCTTTGACTGAAACCATATCTCAAAATATATTTCGGGATCTCGGCCTATTAAAATATGACATTGTATGCCTCCTATTATCATATGTCAAATTTTCTGTCAGCAATTATTCTATATCAGAAGACAGAAAACCAACTAACTTGTTATTCTCATAATATACTCCATGATATTGTTAAAAGTAAAAGTGGAACTAAACACATAAATCTTTTAGAGATTCCAGAATAAATTTAATTGCTGTAGAACATTTTAACTGTCGACGTCGTGTTCCTTGACTGTCTCTAAAATAAGAGTTCCGTGATTCAACTTGTTACTAACTCTTTACTTATATTCTTGGAGTAGCCTGTATTAAAGTTTCATTTAATATTCATTTCAAATTTTGGCACAAGACCAACAAGTTCGGGTGAGGGCACGAAACGATTACATCTACCCCAGTGCTCAGCTGGTACTTATTTTATCATTCCTGAAAGGATGAAAGACAAAGTCTCCCTCGGTGGAATTTGAAATGCCGCTAAGCTGTTTCTCTGGTATGCTAACGATTTTGCCAGCTCGCCGCCTCAAATTTTCATTTATTATTTTCGCTACATAAGGCGGCGAGCTGGCAGAATCATTAGCACTCAGGGTTTAGCGATATTTCGTCTGTCTTTACATTCTGAGTTCAAATACCGTCGAGGTTGACTTTTCCCTTCATCCGTTCAGAGTCGATAAACTAAATACTAGTTGAGCATTGGGGTCAATGTTATCGACTAGCTCCCTCCTCCGAAATTGCTGGCCTTGAAACAAAATTTGAAACCAGTATTTACGTCCCTTGATTGGAACTATACTAACAGGGATGCTCTTATGTAGTCTCTGATATGCTTGAAATAACAGCCAAATCTCCCTCAAATCGCGCCCTACTATCTTTAATAAAGAAAGAATACATTGGACCACATTGGCAAAAGATAACAAAATGAAAGACAGGGTGGTAATCAAGGTTGGAATACCTATATTAATCGATCTGGTCGATCAGCATTAACCTGGATAAACCACCAACAACTACAACATCAAAAACTAAAACAGCCACAGTGAATTGCTATGTTTAGAAGTTGTGGAACACTTAGATGCCACCATATTGATTTATAGTTTTGACAAGGCCCGCAAAATTTGCTATGCAGCTTCCACTTGTTCAACATACAAACATCAGTTCCCAACAGAAAATGTACGTCATACATAGCAAAGATAATTTATTATATAAAGTGTGATGAAAAAGATACATACATATACTTAGTAGTAAAATAATTTTGATTTTTTATATTGAATTTAAGAGAAGCAACATAAATAAATTTTGCAGCAATTTCATATGACATTTTGATAAAGCGCGCGCACACACGCGCGCACACACGCGCGCACACACACGCGCGCGCACACACACACACACACACACACACACACACACACACACACACACACACACACTCTCTCTCTCTCTCTCTCTCTCACACACACACACACACAGAAGCACGCACAAACACACACACACATACATACACATAGATCAATCAGCAAAATAAGAGAAATGCTATATGAAAATTTTCCTTTTGCACCAACCTCATACACCCATTTATGTTATATATATATACATACTCACAAAAACCTACTCATACACAAGCACATATATAAAGATATAAATTTTATGCCTGTACCTATATATATTTAATAGTATACTATGTAAATATATCCATATATGTGTATAATTAGTATGTATATATCTGCTTAAATTTAAACCTCTTGAGCACTAAGAAGTGTATTCTATACGGAGAATATCTCTCTCATCTCTCTCTCTCTCTCTCTCTCTCTCTGTATATATATATATATATATATATATATATATATATATATATATATATATATATGGCGAACTCTTAAATATATTTCCTGGGTATATATATACATATTTTACCAAATCCGTTTTGTTATTACAATGTTGTAAACTGTTTCAAACATATTCTTATTATTATTATCAAAGAATGTATATATGTATTTTGATACTTAAACTGTTTCTAACATTTTCTATTATTATCAAAGAATATGTATATGTATTTTTCCATATATGTATTTTCATACTTACACTGTTTTTAACATTTTCGTCTTATTATCAGAGAATGTATATATGTATTTCAA
>NC_142932.1:80338733-80346233 GCF_046866305.1 Octopus bimaculoides
TGGTAATCCTATACAAGGACAATGTTACTGTTATTTATCCCCAGGAAGACATCTTTTTCTGTTGGCTACGGCACACAACTCGTGTCCGTATAGTATATACAAGGGAGGTCATCGCTCCTTATGTGATACACACAGACCTAGGTTTCTGGGTAGTTACTCGTCCTACATGTATGGAAATCACCGGCTAGTGATGAAGGCCCTCTACACTTGCAAATACTATATACTTTTTAAGCGCCACCCAGTCTAGGTCTCATTTGTCGTCTACGATGAGAGAATCCATAAGAAAGCCACGTGAGCTAGCTATGGTAGCTGAGATCAGCTGAAGGTGACTGTAGTTCACAAAAGAAAATAAGGAACTCTTTTATAGGCGAAGGTTAATTCAATCGCTGTAGCCTCGCTCATGCAATGCGTACAGACTGAAAAGCGAAGCATACGTGTCTCTGAAAAAGCTGCTAAAGACGCACGCGTACACGCACACGAACAACGAACAGACACAGACACAGACACAGACACAGACACAGACACACAAACACACACACGCAATATATATATATATATATATATATATACCTGGCTCTAACCACTGACCCATGCGCATGAGAGTGGGGAAAAGAATTGCCCAATAATTTTGTGTCTTCTCACGATTAGTGAGATTGATAAGGCGAATGTTGAAGTTGAACCTTTGTAGATTGGTTTTATATGAAAAGAATGTGAGTCCAGAGGAGATTTCAATGGATTACAAGCATAGGAAGGGACGAATTATGTTTTGTTCGGAGTCTTGGAAGCAAGATCCAGCAATGTTAATGGTTAGCGAAATGTGTGTTGGAGATCGAGTTGGGAAGCATGCTGGTTTTCCAGTCATAACTATCCTGTTAGAGTTAACTAAGTCTACACCCCTTCCTTGATTATGACTGCTTTCGTGATATGACACATATACAAACTTAAACATATACATAGATGCAAAACACACACATGTACACACGTATACGTACATCAAGTTTTAAACTTGATACTGAATCATTAAGTTATAGGGACGTAAACACACCAACACTGGTTGTCAAGCGGTGAGGGGAAAATACAGACAGACAAACAAGCAGACAGACAAACAGGCAGACAGACAGACACACACATACATGTATATGACGGGCTTCTTTTCAGTTTTCGTCTAACAAATTCATGACCGCAGCTTTGAAGCTGAAGCAATAAAAAAATTTAAAGATTTAACGATATATATATATAGGCTTGACTTGTTTACGCTTTTCCCTCCGGTTTTTTTGTTCTATGTGTGCCATAAATATCGCCATCCACTTTAGAGAAAATTTGTAGTTTGGAATCAGTAGTTCTTTGACTGCTATTTCTAAATTTTCAGTATGTTGGAGAAGCAACTCAATTGCTAATCCCTGTATATTTATAATGATAAATAGTCTTACCGATAAAGGTTTTTTTCATACTGAACTACTTGGCAGAATTGTTAATTATTAATTCTATTATTAATTGACGATTCTCTGCCCTTATTCTTGTATATATATATATATATATATATATATATATATATATGTATGTGTGTGCGCGCGCGTATACATGTATTTTTGTATGTATGTTTGCTTGAATATATGTATGTATATACATATAAGATAGCTGGAAAAACTTCAGAATTTGGATTTATTGCAGTTTCATTTGTCGAATCTTCAGATTTGTAGAAAGGAACACCGAGAAATACTGACGTGCAATGAAATTTGAAAGTTGAGGAAGTGTAGAAGAAAACTGCGTATGCACATGTGTAAATGCTTATTTATGAGTGTATATCTAAATTTGTTATTATATCGATATATATCAATATCTATCTATAATAGTATGCAAAATTTTGGCAGTACATATGCAAATAATGTACAAGTACTTAGCATTCACTTATTCACATTACCATATACTCATCAACTTTGTATTTCCTCATACATACGTACACACATGCATACATACATAGATATATACATACATACATATGACTGTACATAAAGACATGCACACTCACACGAACTCACAAGCACACAAAGGTAGAGAGAGAAATTTACACATGTATGATTACTCTTCTAAACCATATATATATACACACACATATATATACATACACACACACACACACACACACACATATATATATATATATATATATATATATATATATATATATACACACACACATACATACATATATATATATATATATATATATATATATATACATACATACGCATGTGTATCTACAAACAAACATGCAATACATGCTTACATACACACATGTATATATATGTTTATATAAATATATATTTCTATATGGATGTGCGTGTGCGTACGTGTATGTATGTATGTGTATGTGTGCGTGCGTGTGTGTGTGCGTGTATATGTACGTGCGTGTGTGTATGTACATATGTATATATAAAATTATTTTCTATTCGCATTATACACCTCCTCACAACTCCGCACTCACCAAACTTCTCGCAATTTTCCTTTCCGTAAAGTGAGATAATTTCAACTCTGTTTAAATTAAAACTTGTTAAAAAAGATGATTGGAATTTTAAAATACATTTTTACTAAGACGCCGAGGTCATTTCATGTCAATATTTTAATGATATTTTTCGCTTGAGGACAGAAAAAAATGTTGCTTTAGTACACTTGTGTTTGGTATGGGTTTTAATACGGAGAGATGATCGTAATTGAAAACAAATTATTTACACTTGGCTTGAGCACATGTCAGGGACACGCATTTTATTTTTTTCTAAAGTCTATTACTCTTGCTGTTACTGTTGCTGTTTGTTGGTGTTTTGTTTCCTAATTGCACTTTGCTAAATTAAGGCTTGGAGATTTAACGCTGCATGTTGACGAAACACTCGCAAATGTTACTGCACTTAGCAGGAAAAAAGCTGTTGGTTTTGCTAATGTTTTGGTTGCCTTAGTAACATTTCTGGTAACAGTCTACGTAAGTGAGAAAACAGGACCAAGTATTTGGACAACTTTGGCTTTAAAGCAGCCGCTGTGTTCCATAATTGGCTGTTTGTGGAGTTACTTCTATGGCTATTTTTGCAGCACCACTGTTCTTGAACCTGCCGTTTTGCGGTTTTTGCAGTAACTGTATTTGCAGCTACTTTTGTTGTTGTTTTTGTAGTAAGGCCTATTATGGTATTAACTCCCTTTTTGCGTAATTCCAAGGCACTTAAAAGCAATAATGAAAAAATACATACATAATTACACGCAGCTTGTAGCAAAGATATTCAGCAATGAATAGTTACTGTTTGCAACAGCAGAAATTGAAATCTTAACAAGGTTAACTTTTTTTCTCAAATCAGTGAAGTGAATAAAACAGTCACCAACACACGAAGCATACACAGAATTTTATTCAACAAAATATATTCTCATATGCATGTATAGCTTTGTGCTGATGTATAATACATCAAGATTTGTTTCATTTCCTGACCTAGACATGATATGGATTACTTGTTGAAGATACGTGTGAATAATAAGCGTATCAAATTTAGGCACGAAACCAACAATTTTTGAGGAGGTGGAGTTAGTCGGTTACATCGATTCCATTTCTTGACTGATGTTATATTTTATCGATCCCGAAAGGATAAGAAGCAAGTTTAACATATGTGGGGTTTCGATTCATAACGTAAAGATCTAGAAAAAAATGAAACTAGGTATTCATTTCCACGTTCTAACGATTTTGCAAATCTACTATTCTTACTCTTTAAATAATAAAAAAAAAAATTGATAAACCATCAAAGGTTTTATAACCATCATATTAGTTATTCTCTTTCTTTCGTGAATGTTCATTGTTCAAAATAGAGATTATTTCTGTTTGCATTTCAACAGAAAGCTATTTGAGGAAGATTCTAAACAGTGGGTACAGTTATCGCCTTAACTGTTCAAAACTCCTCTGCAAAATGTGCATTGGATAAAAACTGAGACGCTTAATAAATCTTGTTGATAACTTTTTTCAAAAAGATTCTACTTGCACTGGCGAAGTTGTCAGGGTGTTGGATAGAATACCTTGAAATATTTATTCAGACTTTCGGGGATCTAAGTTCAAATCTCTCCCAAGTTAATTTTGCTTTTCATCCTTTCGGGGTTGATAAAAATTGTACCACTTCAGGACGGTGGATCAGTGGATCTGTAAGAATTTCGGACTAAATTCCTTGCTTTATTTGTTCAGATTAATTGTGCTCTGTAGCCAACTAGGGCTGTAGACTTAATACGTCGTGCGCTTTTACCTCAAAGCTTGGCATCCTGGGTAGATTTAGTAGAGCCCACAAGCATTCGGACCGTCGCAAGCATTCGGACCGTCGCAAGCATTCGGACCGAGTCTTCGGTTTGACGATGCCTTATTTCCTCGCTCACAAATGTTTCGGAGGTCCTGTGAAGTTTTGTGGCCGGTGCCTTCCCTCCAAGCTAAGCTTATTATTTGTTTATGTACTTTCTAAGTTGTACCTTATTTAACATGTTGATAGTATCAGTTTCAAATCATTCTAGTTTTTTTGTTTTGTTTTGTATATTTTAAACTTAATTTCAATCAATATAGCAATATCAGTTTAAATATTGTATATTTAAACTGAATTTCAATCAACATAGCAATATCGGTAAAAAAGATGGTTTACTAATCTTCGAAAATATTAACTATAAATCCAGAAAAAGAAAAGAAACCTAACTAAACTAGTCAACAAGAAAGCTGTAAATTATAGGAAGTAGAAACCTCAAATGTGTTTATATCTTACATGTAACATTTAAAGTTGATTAAACCTTATAGCAAACAAAACAATTCAGTAATATAGATACATACATACACACGTACGTACATACATACATACGTACATACATGCATACATACATACATACATGCACACACACTCACACACGTGCGCACACATGCACTCACACGTCATAATTGCAACTGTGTGCCTTTAGACATATATCCATAAATTTATGTGAAAGAATGTCGGCTGTCTCTTATGACGAAGCCTCGGTCAAAATAGTAGCAAATTTGTAATTAACGAAGCAGTATTTATAGAAAATATTAAATATCAGAAATACACAGAGTACAGTAACCGGATACGCAAAAGGTGACGTGGTTTATTTTATCACACTCAACCAGTGCTAGTACACCAAATAGAAAACTGAACTTTCCACCTGTTAAAAAAGTTTCAAACTAAATTCAATCAAAAGGATTTACTCAATCTTAAAATATTTCAATAATAATAATAATAATAATAATAATAATAATAATAATAATAATAATAATAATAACAATAATAATAATCTATGGTTCATAAATAACACAAAGAAAATTAATAATTAAAATTAAAACAAATTATCAGCAAACAAAAAAGATTAATACCCTAAAACGAAACTGTAATGCAAAAAATGACAATTGACTAGAAAAATCAGTTTTCTATGAAGCAATTTACTCAGAATGAACGTGAGCTGCGCATCGGAATAACAACAAATCAATTTAAGATTTGGTATTATTAGCATAGCATTATCTTTAGAACATTACAAATACCATTCGATATTAATAAGGAGACATACCTGATATTTGAAAATTAATTTAATCTAAAATATCAAATTGTGATCTTTTAGACACGTCATTTCATTCTATATTTCTTGTATTCTTGAGCAGTACATAAAATATGATATTGAGCACTGGACAGCGATCGAAATAATTTATTGCCCGCGTATATACCAAAATGCCTTCTTAAACATCACGACGTTATCTCACTAATTGTATCGCAAAATACTGATAAAACACGAGATTTAATAGTTTTATAAAATATATCATGATAAATATAACAACAGCGTTCGATGGCACCCCTTAAAAATATCATAGCTGATATTTCAAAAGCAATTGCACTTAGAGATACATACAAAATATGTTTAATTTTTTTAATTATAGCGCTTCGTTCTCTCAAAAGCATATGCATTTTCTCTCATACTCGTTTACTTGTTTCAGTCATAAGATTCCGGTGATGCTGTGATTGCCTCTTGATAGCACTATAGTCTTCGAAAACCTTCCATAGACATGGATAACAGTAGAGAAATAAAGCTAAAATGATAACGTTTATATGGTCAAAGCCCTTTCTCATACTACTTTTATTCAGGTTTACAGACGCTTCTCGTAGGTTTAAACACGGAAATAATTGCTTGGAGTATTTGACATATATTTACAGTTATATAACTTCAATAGCGTGATTTGAATTTTTAAATTCGAACTTGTCATGTTATGCTTTACATCTTTTATGCACGGGTCTATGTAAACAAGTATATTTAAAAAAATTTCCCTTCTGCATGCCCCCCCCCACACGCATACACACACACGAACGCACGCACGCACACATGTATGTAAATTTTAATATACATACAAACATATATCAATGTGTATACGGACGTATACAAAATATTCAATTATATGATATACATTTCGTTGCTTCTCTTTGTATCCGTACACATATTTAAACTGTGATATACATACATCAGCCCACCCACACATAAACAAATATACATAGATATCTATGCCTGCATGTTTAGGTGTGTGTGTAGATATTTTAGATATTTATATGCAAACACACACACACATACTAATATCAACCTTCATATATAATATGTATATATAATACGTCTATGCATATATATTAAAATATATATATATATATATATATATATATATATATATATATATATATAAATATATACATTATGATATACAGCATTTTATATATATAAACATACATTTACGTATACATACATACATAAACATACATACGTACATACAAATAATACATACATATATACATACATGCATATATATATATGTGTGTATGTATGTGTGTCTGAAAATGTATATGTATGCACATATAACTGTGTGTATGTTTGCATATGACTATCCACACACACATAAGTATGTATGTATATACGTATGTACGTGCGTGTGTATATGTATGTATATATGTGTGTGATGTATGTATATGTATGTATATATGTGTGTGATGTATGTATATCATAGTTTAAGTGTGAGAACGAATACAAAGAGAAACTACGAAATATAGGTAGAAAGAATCGAATTAGATAAACAGAAATACAGGAGATATAACAACAACTGCTGTAGCAGCCACAACTATAACAATGACAACCGCAACTATCATAATAATAATAATAATAATAATAATAATAATAATAATAATAATAATAATAATAATAATAATAATAATAATAATAATAATAATAACAATAATAATGATAAATAACAGTAACAACAACAGACTGATAAATTGAAAAGAATGAAGCCAAACATCTGAAAGATGAAAGAAGCGATGAAAAACAAATAAATGTATAAATATAGGAAAATAAAGAGAAAGAAATGAAACGAATGAAGTAAACAATCTTCGCAATGAAAGAAAATCCACAAACAAACAGACACATGCACATATTACATACATATTCACACAAACTTACACA
>NC_142932.1:80351233-80356233 GCF_046866305.1 Octopus bimaculoides
ATAGACGTAGTATGCATCAAAGGATAGAGATTTGCACATCTGCAGTAATAGCATACGGACACATATATAACCGGCCACAGCTATTATTATAAACAAAGTAAACCTCTCACGCATATTGCTCACACTTATTTCAGTATAACGTATATGTATATACGTTATATGCATATGTTTGTGTGTGTGACCGCGTACCTGTGTGTGTGTGTGTGTGTGTGTGTGTGTGTGTGTGTGTGTGTGTGTATTTGTGTATGTCCTCGTGTGTACGCGTGCCCTTCTGTATATATGCATGTAAAAACCTATCAACGCTTTTGATACATCTTTACATCTATTCAAATTTATCCTATACATGCATATACGCAAGTAAATATACGAGCGTAAATACATGTCTCTAAGTGTGCATATTGCTTATGCTTGCTACGCATATGTGTTTAGGTGTGATATACATGCATATATATATATATATATATATACGTATACACACACACACACACACACACACACACACACATATATATATGTATATATGCATACATATATATACACATACATATATATATATATATATATATATACACACATATACATATATATATATACATATATATACCTAAATATACACGTATATATATATATATATATATATATATATATATATATATATATATATATGTATATATACTTATATATACATACATATATATGTGTATATATATTTATATATATACACACAGGTACATGTACAAACATACATACATGCATATATATACATATACATATATACATTTATATATATATATATATATATATATATATATATATATATATATATATATATATATATATATACATAAATATATATGTGTATGTGTGTGTGTATCTACTCGTGTTTGTGCATGCACACATATGCGTATACGATGTTGTCAATGCAGGAAAAGCATCTGCATAGATAAAATGCATTATATAAATTCTGATAATGTAGTATATTTTTATCTTATTTACTGATTATAAAGTATTTAGGAAAAAATAACAAAAACACACACACAAAACTGAAGCAAACACACAAATTATAAAAAAGAAAAGAAAAGAATGCAACCAAAAAACTACAAAAACAAATTGCCCTCTCCCACCAACCTTCCCGAAAAAATGGTAAAAGCGGGAAGATAAAAGAGAATTTATAAAAACATGTAACAAGGAGAAATTAAAAGATGTAAGAGCTTGAGATACAGTAAATATCTTATATAGTTTGTTCCTAGAAGAATACCACCTGTTAAGTTTTCAGCTTTGAAGTTATAATGCTGTCGTGGAAGCTGTTAAATATCACGGCAACGACAAGGAAACGGTTTCAAATAGTGGTCTCCCTTTGTTCGTATTTGTTCTGCATATACATATCTGTATTTACGTATGTATGTGTGGTGTGTGTGTATAAGTGTGCATGTGTGTGTGTGTGTGTGTGTGTGTGTGTGTGTGTGTGTGTGTGTGTGTGTGTGTGCGTATGTCTATGTATGTATGTATGTAACTATGTATTAATCTATTTATCTATCTATCCCTATATATATCTATATACGGCGAGGGGGCACTGAAAAGTTCCCGGATTCGGGTAAAAAAAATCAAAATACGAGAGGATCTGTTAATTATGACTTTATCCAACATATTCACCCCTCAGATTCGCACACTTATTGCAGCGGTTCTTCAGTTTTCCTAAGCCCTGTAAAAGAGCTTCAAATGATGGGCCTCCAACCAGGCCTTTTGCGACATCCTTAAAGCTAGGAATTTTTATATATATATATATATATATATATATATATATATATAGATCGCTGACCACTACATCTATATATTTTTTTCTCCTTGTTTCTCTCCTTATTTCTTTGTGTTCCTTTCAGTTGAAGAGCGTAGCTCGAAACGTCAAAGACTTTCTCTATTCCCGAGCGTTAAACTAATACATCCATTTGTTGTTTACACCACCTGTCCTCGTCTGTTGTTTGTTTCGTAATATATATATATATATATATATATATATATATATATATATATATATATATATATATGTATGTATATATATAGCCACAGAAGCACTGTCTTAATGAACTGACAAGGTAGACAAGTTCCCAACGGCCGCAGATACAGCTAAACCATCGATGATTTCGTATTTTGATGCTTAACGCATCTTAAGGTTCATCGGTGACCTTGGGTTAAACTTATCTAACCTTGTCAGCTTGTAAGATTTTTGTTGAAACCTACGCTAATTTCATAAACAGTAAAGCGAAAATTATAAATATGGGTGGCTAATTTGCAACTTTACAACCTAAAGAGGCGGCGAGCTGGCAGAATCGTTAGAACGCCGGGCGAAATGCTTAGCGTTATTTCGTCTGTCATTACGTTCTGAGTTCAAATTCCGCCGAGGTCGACTTTGCCTTTCATCCTTTCGGGGTCGATAAACTAAGTACCAGTTGCGTACTGGGATCGATCTAATCGACGTGCCGCCTCGCCCAAAATTCCAGGCCTGGAGTAGAAAAGAATTTTACAACCTAAAGGGAGAAATATATACGTCCCTAAAGTGAACAAAGGGCACTAATCAGCACCAGTATTGCTAGAAATAAGAGTCACAACAACTCAATAGCCACATAAGCACGAAGTGACAAATAAATAAATAAAGAAAGAAATATATATACATATATATATATATATATATATAGTTAAAAAAAACAATAACAAAAAAAACAAAAAAACAACAAAGTGAGGACGTGATATGGATAGTGTTATTGGACGCTCAGGAAAGGAAAGAGAGAGTGTATGACGTTTCGGGCGTAGCCCTTCGTCGGAAAGATGGAAAGTTCGGACAATGGAAGAACGGAGAAAGAGGAAAATGGTACCGATGCCCATGAGGTTATATATATATATATATATATATATATATATATATATATATATATATATATATATATATATATATATATGCGAAGAAACAAAGTTAACTTTCTCAAGATTAGCTCAAAGTTAACTCACTCAACAGTAGAACGGGAAAAGAGCATGGCAGTGTTCCAGTTGTCAGGTAAAGACAAAGGGTCTGGAAAAACAGGTATTAGTTTAACTCTGATGAAAATGGAAGATGTGCTCAACGTTTCGAGTCTACTCTCTACTACAGAGAGGAATCTACCTCCCCCCTCCCTCCTTCCCTCCCTCCCTCCCTCCCTCCCCCTACTTCTCTCAGTCTCTCTCTCACTCACTCTCTCTCTCTCTCTCTCTCTCTCTCTATATATATATATATATATATATAGATTCTTTTATTCTTTTACTTGTTTCAGTCATTTGACTGCAGCTATGCTGGAAAACAGCCTTTAGTCGAACAAGTCGACCCCAGGACTTATTCTTTGTAAGCTTAGTACATATTCTATTGGTATCTATTGATGAACTGCTAAGTTACGGGGACGTAAACACACAAACAACGGTTTCAAACGATGGTGGTGGGGGACAAACACAGACACACACAAACACACACACATTATATATATATATATATATATATATATATATATATATATATATATATATATATATATATATATACAAGATTATTCTTTATAATTACTATATACTTGAACATTTTCCAGCAACAGCTGCGTGTGGAAGCTTCATCGAGTGGAATACGATTAAGTCTGGTTGGATTATTCTAAATTCTCTGGGCATACGATGAACAATATTTTCCACCAATCAAATGATCAGATTCCGAGGGGCATAAACACAAACACAAACTGTATCTCTATTTTTGGTTTTTCACATGACAACACATTGCTAAATGTTATCGATCTGAAGTTCTGTTTAGTTTGATTGGTAGAATATTTAGCGCGTCGGACGAAATATGTTGTAGCATTTTGCCTCATTAATTCTGAGTTAAGATCTCGTTGAGGTTAACTTTACTTTTCATACTTTCGGGGTCACTTAAATAAAGTATCACTCTTATTTCTTTATTGCCCACAAGGAGCTAAACATAGAGGGGACAAACAAGGACAGACAAAGGGATTAAGTCGATTACATCGACCCCAGAGCGTAACTGGTGCTTAATTTATTGACCCCGAAAGGATGAAAGGCAAAGTCGACCTCGGCGGAATTTGAACACAGAACGTAACGGCAGACGAAATACCGCTAAGCATTTCGCCCGGCGCGCTAACGATTCTGCCATCTCGCCAGTACTGCACTAAACTGTATCGGCGTACACATTCTCGTTAAATCTTGCTGGCTTTGTGCTTAAATTCGAAACAACATTTGTTTAAACAGCTATTAGGCTTTGTCAGCTGGTTCTTAAATGGTCTATTTTTAAAGCACACACACATACTCACGCACACACATACACACACGCAGAGGCACACACACACACACACACACACACACACACACACACACACACACACACACAATTAGTAAATAAATGTACTATATGGATTATACACATCAAATATATACTACGGGAATTATCAAAAACCTCATGAAATAAAAGACAAAATGCTTTGCACCAAACCCTAATCTAAGTCTTAAATCAAACATATACACTTCCACTGCAAAGCCCTGAAATTAAAAACCCACTTATCAGCAGTAAATCAACAAACAACTAATGAAAAGACGACTTAATTTCATTACAAGCAAGACAGTTGTAAACTTCTCGACTTTAACTGTTGTATTGGTCTTACATAAATTTCTCTCTCACGCAGACTCGTGCAACAAAGACCATTTGCATTACACTACACCATGCAACAAGAACTACAACACATTTGTAAACAATATATCTATACTGTTTTTTAATTCTTTTACTTGCTTCAGTCATTTGACAACGTCCATGCTGGAACACTACCTTAACCCCAGGACTTATTTCTTAAGCCTAGTACTTATTCTATCAGTCGTTTTTGTCGTATCGCTAGGTTACGGAGACGTAAACACACAAACACCAGTTGTCAAACGGTGATAGGGGACAAACATGGACACAAAGACACACACACACATGCGTGCAC
>NC_142932.1:80358733-80363733 GCF_046866305.1 Octopus bimaculoides
AAGGCAAGAGTGCGAAAGACAGAAAAATATACAAACATACATACAAACTCGCAGGTAAATATTCATATACACATGCAATGACAAATCTGTTTCTTTGATTCGAAAACTCCCGAGAGGATCTTGAGGGAGAATGTAATTTCTATTTAATTTACTTTTAATTTTGTTTCTCAGTTGTTGACGATATCCTATAATCCTTAAAACTAACATTGAACTGAAAATGTACTTTCTCTTTGCCGCCACCGAAGATTGAACGAGGCACTTATTTGCAACTTAGTAAGTGGCAGGTGGATAGGGCTATGAAGGGGTGTTATTTTGAACTTTGCTTTTGAAAGATATAATCAGATTGAAGAAGAAAATATTGGTGATAAACAGATATAGAAAGATAAAATCGGATGAGGGAAGATGGGAGAAAATGAAAAGATGTCTATCAACAAACAGATCCGAAAAGGTGAAATATATATTCTGGAAAAAGAAAAAAATAAGGTATTTAAAAAATGAAAATATATATATATAAATTAATAAAAATAAATTTTGTCCTAAAACGAACAACAACAAAAAAAAACAACAAAAAAGAAAATGAAAACGAATAACTAAAACTTGGGTCTAAATACTGTGAAATTGGCAACATCAAAAGAAAGTGTATCTTATTGGAAAACAAATTGAGTTGATTTTTATTAAAAAAAAATTGTTGCTTTGACATTTCACAGCCTTCTACTGGTATTGAAATAGGGATGTGTAATTATAAATTTTCTTTTCTTCTTTGCATTATTAATCTTTTCCACATCAAAGACAGTCATTAAAATGCGCAAAAGAAAGAAAACATACAATTTTCAAAATCGAATAACATGCAACAAATGTTAATTGCAAAAGATGTTACATACTTTGCTGACGATATAAAAATTCTCTACTTAGAACGGTTGTTGGTAGGAGGACGAAATTCTACAAAACAGCCAGATGAAACGAAATGTACAGCTGGCCGCGAACCTGAGGATTCTCATAAGTGAGAAAATCAATAGGACGCCATTTCTTTTATTTAAAATCCACCCAGGGCGGGCAGGCAGGCAGACAGGCACGCAGCAGGCAGACAAGCACGCAGGAGAGGAGGCAGGAAAGCGGCAGACGGCGCTAAAATTGAAAGCAACATTGTTACTTTCTCGTTTCTAATTTTACCGCTTGCTTAGATTGCTCACAAAAAACAAAATACCCCCCCCCGAATGTCGCGTACATACACACATACATATACATATATACATGTAAGTATATAAGAAATAATGATAAAAAGGTTTAAATGATGTGTTCCCCCGATTCGTTTCATTAAATGTCTGAATGTTGATAATCTATGTGATACTCCAAACTCAGCAGTAGCAGTTATATATATCTCGGTTGTGTGGTAAGAAGTTTGCTTCCCAACTTGCTGATTTCTGGTTCAGTTCCACTGCGTGGCACCTTAGTCAGCTATCTTCAACTATAGACTAGTGAATGGATTTGGTAGCAGGAAACTGCGAGAAGCCCATTGTACACACACATACACACACATGAATATATTGTGTGTCGTGGATACGTCGTAAGAAGCTTGCTTCCCAATCATTTGGTTTCGGGTTCATTCCCATTTCTTGGCACCTTGGACATTTGTCTTCTACTATGGTCTCGGGCCGACCTGTATTTGTCCCCGATTGCTTGACAACCGATGGTGGTGTGTTTATATCTCCGTAACCTTGTGAATGGAACTGGTTGACGAAAATTGAAAGAAGCCTGTCGTATATATATATATATATATATATATAGATGAGATTTGCACAAAATTTAGATTCAGGTGAATATGGTACTTAAGTTTAGGGACCAGAATTTAGTATGGTATTATCCATACAGTTTCAAAATAAGATGATTAAAATCAAAATAAGCAGCAAGGATATTCAAAGGTAATACAGTACGATCGTTTCATGCCACTCCATTTAATTGAGCAATGTAAACATTACATCAATGAAAACTATGAATAACCATTTACTGTATCTGTATACAATATAGCAACTCTATTTTTATATACGTTTGACCTATATGATAAGACTTCCTCTGTTTCATTACAAACTGGTCTGCTAGTAGAGAACCCCCCTTATAGTAGTTTGTCACCAAACCTAAGACACAAACACACATATATACACACACACATAGAGATGTGCACAAAACCAGTCCCAAAAACCAGTGAACCATGACAGACTGTCACAGACCAACCAAAAATAAAAAAAATCTTCTTTAACTCTTCTTCCCTCCCACCCCAGCTAGCCAGTCATACTGTCTCTTAAGACAGTAAAACATTCCCTCAATATACACAAGAGAAAAAGGCCAGGTCAGTTCCTCCTCAATTTTATTCGATTGTCAAAGAATATGTATAAGAATATGTATATGTATTTTCCATATGTGTATTTTCATACACTGTTTTTAACACTGTTTTTAACAATTTCACCTTAATATCAGAGAATGTGTGACAATCAGTATGTAACACTACAAAGTTCATACAAAGCTTTATACTTTAAATATATTTTATCATCAAAGAATGTATATATGCATTTTAATACTCAAACTGTTTTTTAACATTTTTTATTATTCTCAAAGACTTTTGATAATCTTTTTCTAAAAAAGTGAAACCGGTTAAGTAAATAAATATTTTTAAAAAATAAGTGTGTTTTCAAACCTTCTTTCATATATATATATATATATATATATATATATATATATATATATATATATATATATATATATATATATATATATATATATATATATATTTATATACATACATATACACATACATATATATATACATATATATACATATATAAAAATACACACACATATGTATATATGTATATATATTTATATGTGTGTGTCTTTGAGTCTGTATTTGTCCGCGATTGCTTGACAACCGATGGTGGTCTGTTTATAGCCCCGCAAGCTAGTGGTTCGGCAAAGAAGATCCGATAGAATAAGTACTAGGCTTACAAAGACTAAGTACTATGGGCGATTCGTTCAACTAAACTTCTTTAAGACGCTACCCCAGCATGGCTGCAGTCTAATGACTGAAACAATTAGAAGAATATATCGTTTCTAATATGGAAATGTGTCGTAAGTCCAAATCGCTGCTTTTTTCAGAAAACGAAAAAAAAAAAAAAAAATAGCTTCATCATTCCATAGCAAAAGCGATAACCTAGGTCTCTTTTTGTTTATCACACAGTTGTCAGACATATAAAAATATACAATTAACCACATGCAGCGGCTATGATGAACACATTAAACTGATGCAGAGATCAAGACAAATTCTAGTATCTTTGTGCTCCAACATAAACTAGAGACCATACAGCTACTGAGCGAATGACAATAACATGTCTGCTATTAGCAAGGAAACAATCCAAACTCCGTGCACATTCATGACCTGTACGTAGCTATCTCTGCAGATATATACCTCCTTAAACTTATTCACAGGTCGTGAACAACATATCAGTAGCTCAATGCTGAGTTATTATTATTATTATTATTATTATTATTATTATTATTATTATTATTATTATTATAGTTTAACATGTTGATCTTTGCTGTCAGCCACATCTCTCCTATCAGGAAGAAATTATATACGATATTCATAAAAAATGTAAAGTAACAGGATTGCTTCTCTACATTAAACCTACATCTCTACACATCTCGGTGATGAGAAAGAAATGTCATAATGTATATGTAGAAGATACTCGAAAATCTTGTTCGAAAGTTAGAAATACAAGAGAAATGGGAAGTACTGTTAAATCCAAGTAATCAATTCCACAATCTCTTGCACCAGGAATCTCTAATGCAAGTGACAAAACTGTCCAATTTAAAAAAGAAAATATTTCAGAAATGTAACCAAAATTTCTCCCGTGTCATTTAAGAGGCCTCTAGGTGCGCTTCTGTATACCATACCAGATCAACTTTTTGTAAAGAGCTGAACTGGTAGAGGTTCCTTCATCAATAAATTCATAGAACATCTAGAAGTGCTGCGTATACTGAAAATATCTAGAAAACATCGGACTTATGAGTATATACAGAGAGGACACAAAAAAATCCCATTAAGCACTGGGTTTGAAAGGCAGTGCTCCAGTATGGTCTTCACTCTAATGTCTAAAACAAAAACAGAATCAAAATGCATATTGATTCTCCCTTCGTCTATACATTACGAGAGACGTGAACAGACGCATTAGTAAATCTATTGGGACACACGCACAAATACACACGCATAACACATATATCTATACACCACATGGATGAGGGCCTTAATCTCGAATTTGCCTGCATTTTTGTCGGTGTTATTTTGGTGGTCATTATATAGTTATAAAAACAAAATATTTCATTGATTACTTCGTCTACAAGACGCCATTAGAGAGTAGACTGGACTATAAGAATAGTTAATGATCAATAAAACAACAAATATAAAAAAAATACAATAAAAGAAATCGCAATGCTAGCTCTTAAAATATTCATAGCGGTCTACAATCTGATTATAAAAACCAAGCAACATGAGAAATATATTATAGAAGAAGCATTTCCGAACAACAATACTAATCTATCAGTAGCATACTACATATCTATATACATAATACATACATATATATATTACACACACACACGCGCATGTATGTATGTATATGTGTGTGTTTGTATGTTTATGTATGTATATATATATCCATACATACATGTGGGTGTGTGTCCGCTCACTTTTATTTTATTTCATAAATATGCAATAAAACACTGTATTAGAACTTCTTATTCCGACCACAATATGCATTTTCAATGGTTCCCATAACGGTATACTTAACAGCACTCGGCTACTGTGTCTTTAGAGACCTCCTTTCGTTGTTTGATCACACTTCTGGTATATATAATTAAGTGGATAACTATGTTTTTGTATATATAATAAGTGATGTCCTTGCTTTAAACTAAATTGTATATACTTATATGCATATATACTATATATGTAT
>NC_142932.1:80368733-80388733 GCF_046866305.1 Octopus bimaculoides
CTAAACCTTACCTCTCACCAACACAAAACACTCACACAGACACGCGTACAATCACACAGACATGGGCATAAACAACACACGCACATACAGAAGCAAACGCACGCATACACACGTACACAGCAACGCAGATATACACAACATACACATACACACAAACACACACGCACGCACAAAAACATACACATACACACACGCGCACGTACAAAATACACACACACACGCACACGTACCCAACACCTACAACCCCACACAAACACACACACGCACACATACATACTCAAAAACTGCCTGCTGACCATCCACTGACCATTGTCCATAAGCACCCCCTAACTATTCCTGCTACTAATTCCTTCCACTACGTCTCTCTCTCATACACACACACACACACACAAACACACACATACACATTAACAGATAAACCACCAAACCACGCGCACACACACACACACACACATACATACATACGCACACACACGTTCTGTTATTACACACACACTTGCAGACCCTCGCGCACGCACACATATTCACCTCCCTTTTTCACTCTGCTGTCTTAGAAAGAACTTTTCCTCCACCACCTCCTCTTCCGGTCCTTCCACAATGTAACCTTGTGGGCATCGGTGCCGATTTTTTCTTCCTCCGTTTTTCCATTCTTTGAACTTTCTGTCTTTCCGACGAAGGGCTCCGCCCGAAACGTCATACTCTCTCTCTTTCCTTTCCCGAGCGTCTAATAACACTATCCGTATCACGTCCTCACTTTGTTGTTCTTTTGTTATTGTTTTTTTTTGTCTTTTTTTGAACTTATATATATATATATATATATATATATATATATATATATATTGAAATATATAAAAAGTAGGTATGTGTAAATGAATATATACACATAAGATCAAAAATATCAAAATCAAGAGTTACGTTCCCTGCTGACCAACCACTTGGTTCTGGGTTCAGTACCACTGCGTGACACTTTGGACTGGTGCCTTTCACTTACCATCAATTCTTCAACCTTTTCGGTCTCAGGCTGACCAAAGCTTATGAGTAGACTTAGTAGACGGAAACCGAAAGAATATATATATATATATATATATATATGTATGTATGTATGTATGTATGTATGTATGTTTGTATATATATATATATATATATATATATATATATATATATATATATATATATATATATATATACATATATAGAAATACACATATATATATATATATATATATATATATATATATATATATATATATATATATATATATATATATATATATATGTATATGTATATGTATATGATACGTGGCAGAGGATGCGTGGCTTTCAATTATTCATGTTCCATGCATTCGTGATTCGTACTTTTTGTTGTACATGTTTCATGACGTCCTGTGCCCACATATGCATATATATATATATATATAAGTATAGATATAAGTATGCACATATACGTATGTATATATATATATATATATATATATATATATATATATATATATATATATATATATGTATATATTATTTATATTTTTATATGATTGAACGCCACACATCCTCATCTATACGATCTATACGATCTTTTTACTCTTTCGTTTTTTCTCTCTTATTCTGTCACTCTCTCTCCCCCTCCCTCCTCCATTGATCACGTTGCTCCCACGTGACCATCGGCCATCTTTCTTTCTTTCCGTTGTAGCTGGAACAATGAAGACATGTTCTTGTTTGTCTCCAGTCCTAGATTGATTTACGCGTTCGCCACCACAACCTCGTTTAGGCTTAGCAGCCCTTTCTGTTTATTTTGACTGTTCTGCTTGTGTTACCTATTTTGACTCTCTGCAAAATCCCAAATGTTATTTAATTTGCTTTGCGGGACCAACTGTTTTATCGAAAGCGTATATTGTTGTTAAATGCTCGAAATACGAGACTAGAAAAACAGCCAGCAACTGATGAAGGGTCGTTCTTCATGTTTGTCTTGTTTTCCATTTGTGTCTTTCGTTGTTTGAAAGAATAGTTCAATTTCCATGTACTCGTGCTTCGTACTTTTTTGTTGTACACGTTTCATGACGTCCTGTGCCCACATGTGCATATATGTATACGTATAGATGTATGTACATATACGTATGTATATATGCATATATATATATTATTTATATTATTATTATTATTATTATTATTATTATTATTATTATAATATATATATATATATATATATATATATATACGACAAAACTTTTTAACCTCCACCCACATATAATACTCAATTGCGAGATTGCCATGCTTGATTATGAATAATTGGATAGGTACTATCCCTTGGTTGGTTTCTCAACCTCTAACTCACACAGAAATATATATATATATGTGTGTGTGTGTGTGTGTGTGTGTGTGTATGTGTGTTTGTATTTGTCCCGTCCACTGCTTGACGATCGATGTTGCTTTGGTTTGTTTACAACCCCGTAACTTAGCAGTTTGGCAAAAAAGAGTCAGATAGAATAGGCACCAGGTTTTAAAATGAAGCTGGTATCGCGTTGCTTGAATAAACCCTTCAAGGCGGCGCCCCAACACGGCCGCAGTCTACTGACTAAAATAGGTTAAAAAATAGAAGATTGAATGCGTTCGACAACACAAAGATCCGGAATTTGATGAAAATAGAATACTTGTAAAAGAGCACAGGTTTTCTAGGTTACACAGTGGTACCTAAGTCACTAGCACCTTTATCATCATGTACTCTACTAACGTGTATTACGCTGCTAAGTAGAAATTCAAAATCAAGTTAAGATTCGACAGTGCCTAATTGAATTGAATTAGAGTTGTATTTATTAATGCTGTTGAAACCAACTGCATGCTTAACTACTTATTATTCCATTGCTGGAGTCAGGTTTCTTTCCTAGCTTTATTATTAATTTTCCTGAAGATATTCTTGTTAACTAATCCTTTTTCTACTTTAGCTTGACTAATTATTCAGATTTTGGATTCCCAGTAAAATTGTAAATATAATCTTTAATTGTAATGTACGTCTCGCTTTTGGCTACACATTCTAAACTATTAGCTAATTTGAATGAGCTAAATTGTTTGCCCCATGTTTATATTATTGTATGTGGTTATAGCGCCTCGTTCTCTAATTAAAAATCAAAAAAGCTTCATATCGGTACATCAGCATTGGCTGATATATATATATATATATATATATACATACGAGGTGGTATCAAAATGTTCTCGGCTGGCTCTTTAGCGCGCCATCAGATGGCAGCACACGGTTGCATGCGCAGTGAGAGCTAGTAATGACATTCATGAGTGAAACCGCTGTGTTTACTTCGCAAGTTGTGGAATTTTTGATTTTGTAATTTCGTGTATGCTATTCTGCGATTTTTGTCATGGGCAGGAAGTTGGAAAAAAGAGCCAACTTGAAATTCTGCTACAGGGATATTGAGCATGTTTCGGCAAGCTTACGGCAACGAGGCAATGAGTCTTACGCAATGCTTCGAGTGGCAGGTGCGCTTCGGAAGCGGAAGAACGTCCATGGAAGACGATGAGCGATTCGGAAGACCTGTCACAAGTGTTACTCCCAGAAAAGTGGAGAAAATTCATCAACTTGTGCATGAGGATCGTCGGAGGACAATCAACGACATTGCTGATGTTGTTGGTCTGTCTTATAGCTCTGTACAAGCAATCCTAACGTCTGAATTGAACATGTGGCGTGTTTGTGCCAATTTTGTCCCCCACCTGCTGACCACTGTCCAAAAAGAACATCCTTTGGAAGTCTGTCAGCGTGCCACCGATGACCCATCCTTCATGTCATGGATCATTACTGGTGACGAGAGTTGGGTCTACGGGTATGACCATAAGACGAAGCAGCGATCGGAACAACGAAAGAGTCCCACATCTATACGACCGAAGAAGGCACGGCAGAGCCGCAGCTCAATCAAGAGTATGCTCATCGTTTTTTCGACATCTGCAGCATTGTGCACCGAGAATTCTCCCCCCAAGCCCAGACCGTCAATCGAGAGTTTTACTGCGATGCTTTGAAGCATTTGAGGGAGGACATTCGGTAAAAGTGATAGTATCTGTGGACCTGAAGAACTGGATTCTTCATGCCGACAATGCACTCTGTCACTGAGCTCTCCTCACTCGTGAGCTTCTTGCCAAAAAACAACGGGTGCGGAAGCGAAACCACTTCCACATCCACTCTATTTGCCAGATTTAACACCTGTGGACTTCCATGTGTTCCCCAATATGAAAACGCAGCCCAAAGGCCGCAGTTTTAACACCGTTGTCGAGATCCAGACCGAATCGCAGAATGTGTGTATATATATATATATATATATATATATATATATGACGAAAACGCACACACACACGCAAGCACGCACGCACAAACATGACGAAAACATATAAACTAATAAAGAAACAGGTCCGGAAGGAGCCTAACACCGAGCTGGCTTAACTGATGATGGCAACGGAAATTGTCGAAACTGACGTCAGTCTTAAGAACTCCCAGTCGGAATTTTTCGGACAGCTATGGTCCCTGCTGGTGTATATGTTTTCATTCATGTGCGTTAACTGCAGCATTAGAGCATTTTAGGTCTTATTTCTAGCAGTGTATGTGTTTTTAACAATCTAGTCACATTTATAGTGACAATTATAATTCTCCCTTTTGGTGAAATATTGCAGCCTGCTTTTTATATTAATTTGATATATATATATATATATATATATATATATATATATATATTTATATATATATATATATATATATATATATATATATATATATATATATATATATATGAATGATCTGGATACTTGACTGATGAGAGAAGGCTGCAAATGACCCGATATATATCCAATTATATATCATACTGTAGATACATCGTTGAAAGGTGAATCTAGTGTGTTATTCGTCCGGAGATAGCATGTGTGATGGACATGCTCTGTTTAGAAACGCAATATATATTGGAGACAAAGATCGTTCCCAGTAATGGCTAACAAAAACACCTGATGTATTTCGGTGTCCTTAGGCCTTACCAGTGGCGCGTACTCGCGACCAACCGCACGCATAGACATAATTTGTCTCCTCCGATATATAGGAAAACAATAAACAGCGAAAAATATTTACTGTTATTGCGAATTACCGGCTGAATAAAGATCCGTCATATGTAACAGATCGTAGCAGTGGCTCATGGGAATGTTAAAGGTGCATCGCCTTTCTTGGGCTTGTTAATAACATGTACTCATTTATCATGTGCTCGAACGAAATTTTTCCTCGACATATAAGAAAAGAAGCAGCGAATAATATATTCACTGATATGACGGAATGCTTGTCGGGGTTGTAAAAAATACCATTTACGTTTTAACGTTTTCATGTGCCACGATGTTCCATGTGCGACGATGTTCGTTTCGATTTCATACACATTTCGTTTTTAACACAGCATGTCTATGAAAATGTTTTCTCTCACACCAAACTACGGCAGCTTGCCTTTCTGCGGTACATGTTTCATACGATAAACAGATGAATTTTAAAATTTAGTGTTGTTTAAATTGCGTTCACCGTGAGGTATACAATGACACATATATAAGTATATATTCATACATACACATGTATTGTATATTATTCTTATTTTCTTAGCTGCAATAAGACGACGACGACGACGACGACCAGCACCAGCACCAGCAGCAGCAGTAGCACCACCACCATCACTATAATTATCATAACAACAACTTTACCATTGTTTTGTGATATTCAACCATTTTTAATCGAAGTTGTAAATTATTCTCTATCTTTTACACGCTTCTCATAAGAGAAAATTATTTCCTAAACAACTTAAAATGAAGGTAACGAACATAACAACAACAACAACAACAACAAAATCTATTACAAACAAACTGCCCACCTCCTGCATCACTTCCTCAACGAAGCAAATATTATTCTTGAATTCTTAATATCAGTCATTATCTTGAGAGAGGAACTGCAGAGAAATAACAACAACAACAACAGCAGCAACATCAACGGTGAGCAACAAGAAATCAAAAAAGCATCAACAACTACTAAACAACAGTGGCAACAACAATAACAACAAAGTATCAATAACAACAACGACAATAAAGACGAAGACGAAGAAAAATGGCAGCCATAACAAAAAGCAACACTAACGGCCACAACGATCTATATGATATTACATGGCACAGGGAAAGTGAAAGCGGGAAACGAAAAATAGATAAAAAAAAAAAACTCCCCAAAATTACAAAAAAAAAAGCCTAAAGAAACCAAAAAAAATCAAAACAAAACAAAACAAAATAAGGCCTAGATAGGTTGGGAAGGTGGACTGTGTTTAGGATGTTCTAGTAGTGTACTACCGATTGTAAGTGATCATTTAAACGTCAAACCCGAGGCTATATTCTGACGAACGAAACAAACAACGCATAAACACCACTATGAGCAAAGAACCTATTATTAGTCTGTAAGTTTTGATGGGGAGTTCTCAGGATGGTACTGTATGGAATATGAATGAGTACTAAAATATAATATAAAGTAATGTTGTGCATGGTGATGAAAATTTAGACTATATATGTGAATATATATACACATACATATACACAAGTTATATATATATATATATATATATATATATATATATATATATATATATATATATATATATATATATACATATATATATATATATATTCATGAATATATATGTATTTATGTATATATTATATAGGTATATATTTATATACATAAATGTATATATTCCCACACGTACATACGCACATATATGCATATGTATATGCATATACCTACATACATACATTCATATATAGATGTGTGTGCGCACACACACATATACATACACAGATATATGTATACATGTATGTACATATATATATATGTGCGTGTGTATGCGTATATGTGTGTGTATATCTATCTACACACACATATATATGTACATACACACGTACATATATGTGTGCACATGTGTTCGTATACATATATGAATACATACGTGAATGCATAAATATATGCATATATGCATACGTAAACACATACATACATATAAGAATGAGTTCTTAATATCTGAAATCATCAAATATTAACCGAAGAAAGACCCCGTTGTGTTACAACACCAATAAAAAAGATTCAATGAATACGTAAAGAGCGTAAAAACCAAGACTTCCTAAGGCTAACACTAAACAAGCCTCTTCGCCACATCTACTTCTCTGCATGGTGCACACTTAATTATGTATTTAAAAATCTAATGTTGACTGAGCTATCAAAGTTTTTGAAAGTGTCTTATCAAATTGAAACAGAATACTACCGTTTATACATACACTATCATTTTCACCGATGATCGCTTCCTCATTGATAATGATTTGGGTGAGCAGTTTCTCCCTACAAAGGGCTGCTCGATCCCAAGAATCTTCACCGGAGTTGGTCCCTTTCACAGAAGACTCAACAAGGCTGTTCAGATAAGACTCCTCCCATGAGAAAGTTTGTAACAATGTACTTCCAGCTGTTTAGGTCTGCACACATCGCTTCTCTTCCATCGGTTTTGGACTTTCAGTAGACGGAACGGCAAATACGGTCACCTTAAAGAGAAATTACATTTGTACATCATTGGATTATAGTGATAAACGCTGGTACAACGCGAGTACCGCTCTTCTTTGGGCTCCGTGCTTCTCATTCAATGCTGGTATTTTTCTTTGTCCATTTCCGCTCTGTTCAGCTTTCCTTGTATTTGCGACATAAGGACTTTTCCAGCCATGGTTATCATAGCTTTTTGTTTAGAGTTTTACCGTTTCAAGATTTTTGTTATTGCTTCTCCTTTCCCTTCAAAGCTATCTGTTGTTGCAGCCTCTGTTTCGCATTTCTTATTTTCTTTTTAAGATAGAACATAAATTTAAGACAGAAAATAGCTTTAAATTTACATGCTACTTAAGTTAGTAGAGATGTTGTCTTGAGGTTTTCTGACTACAAGTCTCCTCAAATCTCAAGAATCTTTTTTAGGATTCTTTTAGAATACGTTCGCACTTTTCTGTAGGTTGACATTGCGAGCCTCAATTACAATATTCTTCAGTCAAACGCTATAATCCATTTGCATGATAGTTTGTAAATCTTTCTTTGTCACAAACTGAGCAAATAAAATGTTTCGAGCTAGCACAGTTAAAAGAAAATGAATGCGGTGGGGAGAATTTTAAAAAACCAAACTGCATTCCTTTGTCACAGAAGCTAATCCAACGAGGGAAATTATATACTTTCGCTTCAGAAGGAATGGAAATGAGACAAATCTGCTATTACAAGAACTGCGACAAGCACTTCAGGATATCTTGGGAGAAACTATTTCAACTGAATAATGTAAAAGTTATGGCACTGTCTGCTGTACTTTCAAAGTGGGAGACTAGATGTAAAACAGACTGAAATTGTCGAATATAACTTTGCCCATATATCTATGCCTTTGTACAAGCCTTGAAGAAGATATCAGAAATTGTGTAGATCCGTGGTTACTCGTCACTTTTGTATCACCACATGCCAGGCTAATGAAAAATTATTTGAGTTCAGGGACGTCAGAATGGATTTACAAGTTCTAAGAAGATCTGAAGGCCACAAATTCATATCAAGAGTGGAAGATGTCGAGACAAAGGTAAAGAACTTAATGATACAAAACAGAAATTCTAGTTGCTACCTTTTGCGTTGTAAGGATCACTTCAGAGCTGATTACCCCGAAAAACTGGAAGGTCTAAGAAAAATAGAAAAAGAGAGGAAGAGAAGAGAAGAGAAGAGAGGGAGAGAGAGAGAAAGCGAAAGAAAGAGAGAAAGAGAGAGAGAGAGAGAGAGAGAGAGAGAGAGAGAGAGAGAGAGAGAGAGAGAGAGAGAGAGAGAGAGAGAGAAGGATTAACTGAAACAGCACAAAGAACAACAAACTGCAGTTTTCACAGCATGAACTACAATTTTGGGGATGGGCAAGAGAAACCCCTTTACGCCTAGTATGTGAAATAATGAGCAAACACTTCCTCTCTAACAGCAAAAAAAAAACCGGTATAATCACACCGTCATCTTGCGATGAGTAAGAAATAATAGTTGCAGAGGAAAAAACAAACGAAGAAAGGGAAAAATATCACCAAAAATAGCTATGCGGAACAACGGAAACGTATGAAGAAGAACAATTTCTTGAAAATGAGAATGATACTTCTCCCCAGAAAAGTATAGGAGAAAATGAAGTAGACGAAGAAGAATTAGGATTCACAATCATTAGGACATCAAAGAAAGAAAATATAAAGAAATTATGTATTTGTTATGCATAATTTCTGATTATAAGGAAAACACAAATTATAAATTATCAATAAAACTGAAACTAAGATATTACAACGAACTCAAAGTGAATCTTCGAAGATATTGAAGTTTTCAGCACCGCATTTTAAAAAAATATGCTTACCGGCATATCTGGTTGCACTCATACAAAATTGAAAAAATAGTTAATGTATAGGGTCGTGGAGTACATAAAGGCAACCTGTCGTGTAATTTTTGATGTTTTATTCCTTTCAATTACATTTTGTTTTAACAACTGTATTGTACTGTACTTTTTAAAAATTTATTCCCGTGTAAATATATGAACATTTAAAATCTCAATGTGCTCGTCTTTTTCTTTCGTCTTTGTAAGCTTGTCTTTCACAATTCACTTTTCTTTGTTTCTTATTTTTAGAGAAAGTTTTGTATTTTTGAATAGCTTCGAGCCCGTGTGGTTAATAAAGAAAAGGTAATAACAACAACAACAACAATAGTCATTCGTGTTACTTATGTTCTTCTTAAGGTGGCGAGTTAGCAGAATCGTTAGCGTGCCGGGCGAAATGCTTAGCGGTATTTCGTCTGGTGTTACGTTCTGAGTTCAAATTCCAGCGAGGTTGACTTTGCTTTTCATCCTTTCGGGGTCGATTAAATAAGTACCAGTTACGCACTGGGGTCGATATAATCGACTTAATCCGTTTGTCTGTGCTTGTTTGTCCCCTCTGTGTGTAGCTCCTTGTGGGCAATAAAGAAATAAGAATCGTTAGCACACTAGACGAAATGCTTAGCAGTATTTCGCCCGTCGCTACGTTCTGAATCCAAATTACGCTGATGTCGACTTTGCCTTTCATCATTTCGGGGTCGATAAATTAAGTACCAGTGAAACACTGGGGTCGATTCTAACCGACTAGTTCCCTCAACCAAAAATTCAGACCTTGTGCCTTTAGTAGAAAGGATTATTTATGTATTCCTCAATGCAACAGTTTGGATATAATAGCTGATTTCTTGACTTCTAGATGAACCAAAGATCAGTGAACGCGCAGTAAGCATACAGCTGTTAAATTATTTTATCAAATCTGGCAGGATAAATGGGAAAGTGTTGTCTGAGAAATTTGAAATTAGAACATACAAGAGCGTAAGTGAATACTACAATGCGTTCTTACCCCCGTCAGCTCACTGATTCTATCAATAACACAATGTACTTCTACAAATATATTTATATATATGCATATATAAAATCTATATACGCTACCGCAATATAGATGCCTAAAGTCTGTGCTAGTGATTTTAATCTAGAATAATATTTCACGTTGTTGGAAAAGTTACCATATAATTTAATAATACATATACATACGTATACAGATGCATACACGTGTACCTACATTTATAACCATTCGCTCACACATATATGCCAATACATATTTATGTAGATTTATTTATGATTGTATACATACGCATACACCTACAGACAAAACATTCATATATACCTCTATACGTATACGTGTTTATGAATATATATACACGCATATAGATATGTACAATAATACATATACATATATATATACGTACACACATATATATGTGTATATATATATATATATATATATATATATGTATATATATGCATATATATATATATATATATATATATATATATATATATATATATATATATATATATATATATATATATATATATATATATTTATATATATATATATACATAGATTAGCAAATATATATATATTTACATATATACATATGTATGTTTATATGTATATATATATGTGTGTGTGTGTATCTGTATATATATATATATATATATATATATATATATATATATGCATACACCTATATACATAAATAAATACACATATAACCATGCATCCATACAAGCGCACACGTTTTATCACATACGTATATATTCATGTATACTAAAATATGAATTTTTTTATCATATGCGTATTTTATATCTCTTTATACAGTTGCTCGGGCTAATATATTATACACACACACATATATATATGTATACATATGTGTATATACATATATATATATATATATATATATATATATATATATATATATATATATATATATATATACATATATATATATATATATATATATATATATATATATATATATATATATATATATATATATATATACATATGTAATGACAATCTATCTGTATACATACACGCCCGCGTTCATAGTCACCAAGATACATAGCACACGTTTTCACATAATGATACATAGAAATGTGTCTATAGCACTTAGAAACTATGCCCTTTGATGTATTCATTTACTTTAAAAAAAATATCTGTTATTGGTAAAGGGAACAGAGTAAAAAGAAAAGCCAAAAAAAGAACAAAACAAAATAAAACAAAAAAAAACATGAATAACCGCAGGTGAGTTGTGACTGCGCATTCATTCAATTACCTGTGTTAAGTAGAACTGTCGTAGTTATAGTATTTCGTTTTAACATGAATTCCACTCAGAGAGTTTCTCTACTTGTTAGTAAATCTGATGCACTTAACAGACTTCTGAGACAGAGAATTTGGTGGCTGCTACCGTTTCGAAATCTATCATCTATCGGTGGGAGAGAAAGTTACGTCTTCTCTCATTATTGTTATCACCAATATTTCACTTAACTCTCTTGATGGAAATAAGAACCAACTGGCGAGTACGAACCTGATGTCGTAAGACAGTAAGTGCAGTATGTAACTGTATAATTGGTGAATATGGTAGTTTCTCACAGGGTATCACATATGTTGAAATACAGCAAAATGAAAAAAACAAACAAACAAACAAACAAACAAAAGAAGCTTGTATTAACTGAGATTATATATACGATTGGTTAACAAGACAACGCATCAGGGAAGTTTGTAACATGAAAATAAAAAAAACAAGATAGAAAACGTTATTGAGAAAACGTAAATTGAAAATTTTAGATAAAATTGGTAATTCACATGGTCGTGGGTCTTGCTTTTAAAGATAACTAGTCAAAAACATAAAGGACATATTTCGGTCTTATTGGACCTCTTCAACAATTATATTCATATTTATATATTATATTCGACTGGCGAAACTAAAAGTGATCAATATATATATATGTATTTTTATGCATATATATATACATATATGTATATATATAAGTATATATATGTATATATATATACATACACAAGAATGTATAGGTATATATAATTATAGGATGCAGTGTGGTTGGAAGAAATTCGAGATACTGTTAATACTTTTTAAGCATTAGCTGTATACATCAAAATCCAGAATATAAATGAGGGGAATTTTCTGTTTTTTTTTGTTCAATAAGTTCAGTCTCACATCTTTTAAATATATTTCTATATCACTCAAATTTTAAGAGAGTTAAGTGTGGGTTGAGGGAGATTTGACCGCTATTACTAGCAGGTCGAACGATGCTGATGGAGTTTGTATATGGCGTTTTTTCGAATGAAATACGATTTTCTACAAATAGTATGAATAATTTCAGTGTTACACATCACTGAATAATAAAACAGGAACATTAGGGCCAGGTTACTTAAGAAACAAATATAATTTATTCCAAATTTCTATAGAACCTAATTTACTGTAATTATATACGAGGGGGTGCTGAAAAGTTCCTGGGTTTGTGTAAAAGAAAATACAGGGTGCTCAGTTAATTATGATTGTATTCAACATGATCAGCCTCTCAGGAAATTCTTGAAGCCAGCAACGTTTCAGCACACCCTCGTACGCTGGATGCACACATAGACATACATAGAAAGAGGCGCTCATATAATAATTACAGATATGATGATTTCAAAATTTGTTACAGAGCTAATAATTTTTGTGGAGATGGGGTAAACCGATTACATCGACCTCAGTGTTCAACTGGTACTTATTTCGATCCTGAAAGAATGAAAGACAAAATTTACCTTGGCATAATTTGAACTCAGAACGTCAGGACGGACGAAATGCTGCTGAGCATTTTGCTCTGCGTGCTAACGATTTTGCCAGTTCGCCGCCTTATATAATTACAGAAATAAAAATAACAATTGCTTCAAATTTTGATACAAGGCCAGCAATTACGGAGGAGGGTTGTAAATCGATTGCATCGAACTCCGTGCTCAATTGGTATTTATTTGATTGATCCTGAAGGATGAAAGGCAAAGTCTTCCTCGGCGGAATTTGAACTCAGAACATAGAGACAGACCAAATGCCACTAAGCATTAGCAATTGGAATGTCCAAAATTTCACACTGACCTGTAGGTAATCAGGAAAGAAGATACAGGTGGTCTGTGTGAGACATTGAATCTTATAATTTCCACAATAAATCTTTACCAATGTATAAAGTTCTATTTATATATGATAATTATTCAGAAGAGCTACGAAATAGCTAAATAATTCTGCAGTTTACAAGACGTTATTCATAATATATTATGCATACATACATACATACCATACACGCACACACACACACACACACACACACACACACACACACACACACACACACACACACACACATTACTATACATACACACATTCATACACACAAACGCAGTCACATGCACATATCTATCTATCTATCTATCTATCTATCTATCTATCTATCTATCTATCTATCTATCTATCTATCTATCTATCTCTTCTCACGGACGTGCTGTCACATCGGCTGCGAAGGTAAACGTTTATTTGACCATTTACTGTCCACATTTTGTTGGAATTTTTAAATAATTTTGTTGCGAAGCACCTAGGCTTCATTTGTGTGTATTTTCAAGGGCAGGAATTGACCCCCAGGGGCAGTTTCGGCCCTAGCAAAATACAAAAATTTCCTTCTTGACATTTGAAAAATGTCGAGAAACATAATTTTGGAACGCTTGTCTTGTTCTTTTGACAAGCATTTCCCGAGGCTTCAGATGCCAGAAGAGAAAAAAGAACAGAATAGCGCGTGCTCATGCAGTGACAGGAACGCAGTTGCTATAAACGTCACAAAGACTGTGAGTACAGCTACTAACAGCCCTCTCACCACCACCACCACCACCACCAACACCAACAACAAAAACAAAACTGTAACCAAGGTTACAAAACCATGCGTGAAAACCGTCACAAATGTCTCTGACGTAAGCACCACTGCTGCTGACGCCATCATCACCACCACCAACGACAACAACAACAACAACAACAACAGCAACAACGACAACAACAACAACAACAGCAACAACAAGGAAGTAAAGTTATCGGCCGTCAGCAATGACACCATCACCTGTTCAACAAACTCTGCTGCCACTACCACCACCTTTGAACCAGGCAGTACATACACCAACATAAACAAAAATATCCAGAAGAACATGTCCGCCAGCACAACAAAAACAAATTTCGCAAATGCTCTAAAGGAAAAAAGAACAACAGTGACATTCACACAAAAACAAATAAAAGACACAAAATCCCTTCTTACGAAAGAAGGAGATGATGTCAGAATTAACATCCCAAAAGATATTATAGAAATGAAAAACAAAAAGTGCATCATTTATAAACTGGTAAACACAAAAACCAGACGTGTAGAAAATGTTAGCACAGATAAAATTGAAGTTTGTCTTAGAAAAATTTGGCCTTATCAGAATCATGTCACCTGGGGAAGGAAATTTGGAACGGTGCAAGTAAGGTTTCTGGATGAAAATTTAGCTAAACAATTTTCGACACTCTCTCTCCGCACAGATGACTTGGTAATGATACCGAGTTATCTAGGACAGAGAGTGACCAAAGTTATGATAAAAAATGTGCCATCGGAGGTGGACACCCAATGGCTGATATCGGCCGTGTGCCTGGAAATGGAGGAGGCAAATATTTTGGAGATTACGGTCGGAGAGGAAAAGAACTGGGGAGGGAAAAATCTGGAAATCCTTCTCCACATCACGGAGGAGGCTTCACAGAAAATTCCTCCAAACATTAGATTGGCAGAGGACCACAAGCTGTATGTGGTGGTAGAGGGCAGGCGACCTCGCTGTTACCTATGCAACAGCGAAGCACATCTGAAAAAGGACTGCCCTCTGGCCGCTAAACAAAAACAACAACAACAACAACAACAACAGAAGCAACTACCAAATACCCCCAACAGAAAAACCTTACTACCAACACCACCAGCAACGCAAAAAACAACAATAGAAATATCAGCAATAACCACAACAGAAAAGACAACAGAAACTGCAAAAACAGAAGAAAAAAAAGAAAATTCCAAGACTGCCTCTCCCTCCCCCATATCACATACACCACACATAAATAACAAGGAGCCAACATCAATAAAAACAGCAACACAAACATTCACAGAAACACACACAGACGCACAAAATTTGCCGTTACCTCTTTCTGACTCCTCAGATCTCCCATCATCCGATGAAGAGAGTGGGGAGGAGTGGAAAATAGCTACGAAAGGAAAGAGGAAGCGCAGTAAGAAGAAAACAAAACAAAATGCAAACACAAACAAAGCAGGGAGATTCACATCTCCCGAAAATACTACTAACACCAATAGTAATATAAAAAAAACAATGCTAACAGCAATAGACAGTACAAACACAGAGTTGATGAATTACATCAACTCTAAAACAAACATCACAAATAACGATATCAAAACCAACAACCACCCACGTACAACACCGCCAAAACACATTAAAATTATTCATGTAACACCAGCATTACACAACACAATAAAATCCCTCTACCCCAACTCGGTAGGGGGATTCCAGAAATATTTGTGCAAGAAATTGTACAATAGCCTCCTTGGTGAAAAATCCAAGGAGGAAACAAAACTTTCTAACGGCAAGTAACACTCTGTTCTTTTGTTTTGTGCTTTAAAGCACACGTATAAATAGAATCATGGTGAAGATTGGTTGTGTGAATGTGCGTGGCTTAGGGTCCCCTTGGAAACAAGGGTACCTCTTAAATGACATCAAGTCACACAATTTGGATATCATAGCCATTAGTGAGACCAGACTCCATGAACCGCGGGCCCTAAAGTCCATGTTTGGCGGACAGTTTAACATTTATTTTTCTCCCTGTCTGCCGAGGATGGGCGGTAGTGGCACGGCGGTTCTTTTTCGCAAGAGTCTGGATCTCCAAGTAAAGACGATATTTACGGACCCGGAGGGTAGACTGGTTGTCCTAGATGTGGACGGCAGCGATGGAGGCGCTTTTCGGTTGCTGGCAGTTTATGTGCCTCCTTTAACAGGTCGGTCAGACTTCTTTCGACGTCTAGAAGTATTCCTGGGAACGTCTCGTCCCTTACTTTTAGTGGGGGATTGGAATGCTACCTTGGACACGCATCTAGACTACGTGGGGAGTGACAAAACTAGAAGGGGATGCAAAGGCCTCATAGACCTGCTCAGACGCTTCCAGTTGTCTGACAGGTACCGACTCGACCACCCAAATGTGCCAACGTGGACTTGGAGCAACCGCATTGGGTCGTCGAGATCGTATCTAGATAGGATAGTGTGTAGGACAAGAGATAGAGATAGTTTAGGATGTCCACAGTTCCACATAGTCAGCTACACGGATCACAAACTTGTGACGTGTACGCTAGACATAGATAAGGCACATAGGCAGGGTCCCGGTTACTGGAAACTAAACGCGTCTTTCCCGTCGAGACAGGTTTTCAGAGACCGGATTAGCACGTTAGTAAAGAGGGCTTTGACGGGAGCCATCGTCAACAACAAATGGTGGTTTGCCCTCAAGAGAGCAGTGAGGGCGGAAGCAATAAGGTATAGCAGGGCACTAGCTGTAGAGAGGAACAGAGAAGAGGGGGAGCTAGTGATAAAGTTAGAAGAGGCATTGCGAAGTGGCATCGCATCCGACGTTTTAGCGGCGAGGTTGGCCCTCGACCAACACTTCAATGCTAAACACGAAGGGTGTGCTGTCAGGGCAAGGATGCGTGCTCTGAGGAATGAAGGTGTTGGAGCCGCACGAGAGGCCCGGGTGGCGGAGGCGCAGCGGGGTAACAGAGCCACCATCCGGTCTCTGGTAGACGAACAGGGGCGCGAATTGCTCGAGCCGAGCAAGATGTGCGAGGCGTTTCAGCGGCATTTTGCCCGACTGTTCGGGAGGAGTGGCGAGCGAGAAGGCAGGGTGGACTTTAGTGCCTACCTGCACAGCTTGCCACGACTCTCGGCAAGAGAGGCGGAGTGCTGCGAAGGGGTCATCACGGCGGAGGAGGTGAGGGACGCGATGGCGGGTTGCTCGACGGACAAATCTCCGGGTTTGGATGGTCTGCCCTACGAGCTTTACAACTGTATGCCAGACTTGTTTGGAGAAGTCTTGGCGGTCGTGTACTGCAACTGGCAGCAGAACGGGAGCATTCCCGGTTTTGTGAGCCGAGGAGCGGTAACGCTGCTGAAGAAAGATCCAAACAAGGGGGACGCCATAGATAACTTTAGGCCCATCACTCTGCTCAATGCAGACATGAAAATTTTGGCCAAGGTGTTAGCCAAGCGGTTGGCGCTTGTCATCGAGAAACTGGTCGGCACGGAGCAGACGTGCGCCGTGCCGGGCCGGAGCATCCATGACAACCTCCATCTGATGCGCTACATCATAGAGAGGGTAGTTAAGGAACCTGGCATGGGTGGGGCCCTGATCAATTTGGATCAATCGAAAGCTTTCGATAGGGTAGACCATCGATACTTGGAGGCCGTCCTCGAAGCGGCCGGCTTCGGTCCCGTTTTCCGCGGCTGGATGGCTGCCTTGTACACAGGCATCCGTTCGGTTGTTCGCGTCAATGGACGTCTATCGGGACCCTTCGACATTGCACGTTCGGTTCGTCAGGGATGCCCCCTGTCGCCGCTCCTGTACGTATTGACTCTCGAGCCACTACTGCGGAAGCTGGCGACGCTGAGGGGCATCCCGCGAGAACTGGGGTGCGGGACGAGCGTGTCGGCATACGCGGACGACGTCACCGTCATAGCGTCTAGCCACGAGCACATCGAGCTTGTCGGCGAGACGCTGAAAGACTACGAAGCGGTGACGGGAGCGAAAATCAACCGGGATAAGTCGGTGGGTTTGCTGCTCGGCACCTGGAGAAGCAAGCCCATACCGTCCGGCAGCGCCTCAGTAGTGGGACGCTGGACGGACGGTCCGGTCAAGTTGCTCGGAGTCTGGTTCGGTCCGGACCTGCAAACGGAGAAGAACTGGGACGAGATAACGAGTAGGGTGGCCACTCTCTGCCGGCAATGGTCCGAGAGGAAGCTGTCCCTAAAAGGTCGGGCGGAGGTGGCGAACGCGTACATCGCGTCCGTCATCGAATACCGCCTGACCGTCGTGCCTTGTCCCGATCGCGCCATCACCGAAATGGAGCGCATCCTCTTCCGCTTTTTGTGGAAAGGAAGCGTTCCGATGGTGAGGCGATCCGTTTGTTGCCAACACCCGCTGAAAGGAGGGCTGGGCATGCCGTGGTTGATGATGCGCAGACATGCGCTGAGACTGCGACATCTCCGGCTCTACGTAGACGACGGTGAGCAGGTGTGGTCGCCGTTTGTGCGACGCGCTTTCCCGCAGCTCGTCTCCATGACCGAGCTGCAGTCGTGGATCAAAAAGAGGCCGAGGAATGGCGAATGGTACCGTGAGTGTCGCGTTGCTCTGCAACAACTTTGCCGTCCCGGGTCGACCTTGAGCGGCTGCATCACAACGAAGTCATTCTATAGGGGATTAGTGGAGGGCAGGTACGACGACGATCTCGGGGCGAACCTGGGCGTCGACGAGGAATACCTGACCCGCCTGTTCAGGACGACTTTCGGGCCGGGACCTATGGACAACTTCCAGAGATCCCTGGCCTGGCAGTGTTACCGAGAGGCGCTACCCGTTCGGGATAAGCTCTATAGACACGGCTCGCGAAATGTGGGGCCGACCTGCCCGAGATGCGGTCAGAGCGATGAAACCGTTCTGCACGCACTCGTGCAGTGTCCAACCATTTCGGAGCTGTGGGCTTATGTCGAACGACTGCTGTCGCGTGTGGGACGAGTCGGTTTATCAACCGAGTCTATCGTCAATATCGTCACGCCTCCTTCCTTTAAACGGGAAGGAAGAGCTGTATTTATCGTACTTGTGGCTATGGCCAAAGAATGCATCTGGTGGACGCGTCTGAAAGGATTAGAGACAAATACTTTCCTCTCTGGTCAATCTCTCATCAACTTTTTCAAGTATCACTTGAAAAGGAAGGTGAGAGTAGAGAGGCAAGTGTTGTCTAGCAAATGTTTCGAAAAAAGATGGATACATGTAGCAAGAATGGCACGTATAAATGACGAAGCCACCTTGACCATGATTCTATAAAACGTTTTAAAATTTTGTAAACAGAGAAATTTTATTTAACAAACTGTGACGCTAAAGACCGAGGTTACCGTGGTCTTTTCGTAGGTTTTTCTTTCCACGGATAACCTCCCCATTTATTGGGAATTTTTGTATTATTTCGTATTTTTTGTAAATACCCCAAACGTTTTGCGATGTTTTTTTTTTTTTTTTTTTTTTTTTTTTTCTTTTCATCGTTGTCCCCACTTTTGTTTTTTTTTCTGCTTTGTTTTCGACCCCCTCGAAAAGAAAAACTCTACATTTGTATTTTGTCCCCTCTGTGTTGAGCCCTGTGTGGCTAATAAAGAAACCTATCTATCTATCTATCTGTCTGTCTATCTATCTATGGATGTATATATATATATATATATATATATATATATATATATATATATATATATAT
>NC_142932.1:80393733-80443733 GCF_046866305.1 Octopus bimaculoides
TCTTTTTACTCAGGGACTAGAAGACCCGACACCGTTTGATAATCGGTACGCATTCAAAGCCAGTGAACAGTAATGACGACACCGGTTTGACTTTGAATGTCTTTAACAATTCAAAATAATGAATTTAATTCATCTTAATTCTACCTCAGTTCATCTGATTGTATTTATTTATCGCTACTTTTCATAAAAAAAACTTTATTTCTTTTGATATTCAATGTGCATTTTCACTTTTTTCTTCTTACTTTCCCCATATATATATATATATATATATATATATATATATATATATATATATATATATATATATATATATATATATATATTTTCACTTCTTCCTAGCTCTCCTGTCCGGCTATCGCCATGATCAACCGCTAACCTCTAAGCTTTTTTTTTATTCTGTCTTTGTTTATTTTCTCGTGTTCTTTCCGTTTTAGAACGTAGGCTCGAAACGTGAAAGCCTTTCTCACCTTCCCGAGTGTTAAACTAATGCACCTGTTTGTTGTTTGCACACTTGTCTTCGTCTTTTGTTTTTTTTTTTAGTTTGTTTTAAAATTCCAACTATATATATATATATATATATATATATATATATATATATATATATATATATATATATATATATATATATGTATACATATATATATATATATATATATATAATCTATCTTTATCTTTTATCCTTTACCTTTTACTTGTTTGAGCAATTAGAATGCGGCCATGCTGGAGCATCGACTTGAAAAAATTTAGTCGGAGGAATCGACCACAGTGCCTTCATTTTTAAAGGGTGGTACTTATTGCATCGATCTCTTTCGCCGAACCGCTAAGTTACAGGGATGTAAGCATACCAACACCGGTTGCTATGCAGTGGTGAGGGACAAATGCGAGAACAAAGACACAAACACCATACACACACATATACAAATGTATATATATATATATATATATATATATATATATATATATATATATTTATGTACGACAGGCTTCTTTCAGTTTCTGTGTACCAAATCCTATCACCAAGCTTTGGCTGGCCCGAGGCTGAGACACTCGTCTTAGGTGCCACGCAATTGGATTGAACACGGAACCATGTCGTTAGGAAACGAACTTCCTCCCACACAGCCACACCACCGCCTATCTATCTTTTTTCTTTCTTTCTTTCAGTTTTACCTTTCATTCTCTCTAATTTCGACGAAACACAATGTCTAGAAAACATGAACCCCCACCCCCACCCTCAGCAAATCTAAGTATTTGGCATAAATTCTCGTCTCTATATAATTTCTGACTTTACTTTCTTTCAAGATGTCTTTAAATGGCGAAATTATAAAGTGGCAGCATAAGAATCACGGCGTCAAAACAAACACAACTTTTTCCAATCAATGACAAAAAAACAAGAAGAAGAACAGCAACAATAACGACAACGATAATCACAGGAGCAAAACACTTAGAACAAAGACAAACCACAAAACAACAATGGAAAACAAAGAAGGAAACAAAAACAAAAAAAAAATGGCGAAGTGGGAAAAGTGAAGTCAATAGAAAGAAAATGGCGGTACAAGAGTAAAATAGCAAGAACAGCAAAATAGCTAAAGTATAAAAGGTGAACTCCACAATAACACAACAAAGCAGAGCAACTATAGCAGCACAAGTATTTTTGTTATGTCTATAACACTGGCTTCAAATTTTGGCACAAGGCCAGCAATTTCGGGGAGGGGTTAGTCGATTACATCGACCCCAGTGCTCGACTGGTACTTATTTTATCGACTCCAAAAAGGATGAAAGGCAAAGTCGACCTCAGCGGTATTTGGACTTAGAAAAGAAATACGGACGAAACACCGCTAAGCATTTTGCCTGGCGTGCTGACGATTTTGCCAGCTCACTGCTCTTATCAAGTCTATAACAGTACTTTCAAATTTTGGCACAAGGCCAGCAATATAGGAGAAGTGGGGTAGACGATTACATCGACCCCAGTGCTCAGCTGGTACTTATTTTATCGAACCTGAAAATGAAGGACCAATTTGACCTCAGTATATAAATGCTACTAGGCATTTTGCCCGGCGTGCTAACTGTTCTGCCAGCTCACAGACTTTATTATGTCTATATTATTATTAAACGAGGATAATGGTAGCGGTGATGACGCTAGTGGTGATGTCGGTTTTGGATGATGAATGACGATGGCGATGGTGATGATAGTGATGATGATAGTGGGGGCAATGGTAGTAATACTGCTGCTGCTGCTGATGGTGATGATGGTGATTGTGGTTGATGATCTTGATGGTGATGATGACGGTGGGGGGATAGTGGTGATGATGACGGTGGGGGGATAGTGGTGATGATGATAGTGGTAATGATGGTCATGGCAATGGTAGTAGTGATGATGATAATGACGATGATGATGGTGATGACGATGAGGATAAGGATTAGGGTTATAATGATGTCCTAATAAAAACATTGTCAAACTTCACATAAAATTCAGTTCCAAATAAGGAAAACATAACATCATTTGGAATCGCACTCTTACAACCCACTGGAAATAATTCCAACGCTACAGACCTCGCCCTCATCCAATATACACAACACTTCCTTTAAGCTACAACCACCCACCCAACACCGTGTACTACCAATACAAATTAAAGGACGTTATCGAGATTACTCAACCTACAACTAAACGCTGCTGTCGCTGCTGCTACTACTACACCTACTACTCCTACTACTACTCCTACTACTCCTACTACTACTACTACTACTGCTGCTGCTGCTGCTGCTGCTACTACTGCTGCTGCTACTGCTGTTGTTGTTGTTGTTACAACCACTATTGCATCTACTACTGTTACCGTTAAATTTGCCTCTGATCACAGGCTATCGTCTTAAATGTGATGTTTCTGGAGACAATAAATGAAAATATAAGACAAAATAGTCCCGATTAGAATGTCTTCCATAATAAATCTTCTTGATTGAGGTAGGTCTGGGGGTAGATAACAAAGACAGCAGCAACAACAGCAGCAATAAAACGAGAACCAAATTACAAACCTAAGATCTTGTCTGCGTATTAGAGGGACAACTGTACGTAATAACTAAAGAAAAATGCATTAAACTATAACAGATTTAATGTAAAGTGTATTTTAAGATAAAACAAAAATATTAGATTGGTGTTCAGTTATATCGAACAGGCTGCTAGTTGACGACTATTCACAGGCGCGATCCCACTACTGCTCGACATGGAGTCTTTTGCCTGCTACGTTTCCGCCCTGGGCCGAAGCGACCCTCCTTAGACAACCTGGTCCTGATGAGCTCCCTCTCCAGCACCATATTGATGCCGAGCTTAGCGCGGACACCCGATCGCCATAGAAGACCGACTACCAGGACTCCTATCCTCAAACCGACCAACCAACCAAGCCTCCGAGTAGCTAGATTACAGGAGCGCGCCACAACTCCCAGCAACAGCGTTAAAGCGAATTTTATTATTTAAAGCTAACATAGTTTTAGAGACAGCTGTTGTTCTGTATATTATATTTATTTTCTATAATTTTACATTTGTACGAAGCCAAAACAAAAGATATTTCTTATTTAAAATTAACTATTATTTTTACTTTCACATCATCACAGACGGCCATCAAAAGAGAACAGCCTATTTCTGGTAGCAACAACATTTCGCAACCATTGTATATTCCTATATTAAAACTGTGTGGAACGTATATTGTTATTGAAACTGTGACTACTTCATCATTTCTGATACATTATATTGTGAGCAATTGCATTTGATATATTTATATATTTATCGATATCTAAAACTGTGGATTTGGAGGCGCAATGGTCCAGTGATTAGGGAAGTGGACTCGCGGTTGGAGGATCGCGGTTTCGTTTCCCAGACCGGGCGTTGTGTGTGTTTATTGAGCGAAAACACCTAAATCTCCACGAGGCTCCGGTAGGGGGTGGTGGCGACCCCTGTTGTACTCTTTCGCCCCACCTTTCTCTCACTCTTTCTTCCTGTTTCTTGAGTAACACTGCGATGGACTGGCGTCCCGTCCAGCTGCGGGGAACACATACACCATAGAAACCGGGAAACCGGGCCCATGAGCCTGACTAGGCTTTAAAAAGGCGCATTAATAAATAAATAATAAAACTGTGGATTAAATTTCAATAGGTTTGGCTGACATTTCCTGTTAGTCAAACGATCCCTCAAAGGCTTCCTTAAAATACTGCTAGATATAGCAGCTAAACTTCCCTTGAACAACTCCATGTCACCTTTAAAAAATAATGACTAATTACATAGTGTGGTTATGGATACGTTATGAATGAAAATGAAATCATTGAGAAGTCTTCGATCTTGAGGCTTTCCAATCATGTATGGTCTGGGATTAAACAAAAGAGACATATTGAATTCCATGTTATTCTCCATATAAATAATGATTCCAACCTGCCTGTTATTGGTGATAATAACAATTTGAAAAATACACTTTCGCTATCTATCTATCTATCTATCTATCTATCTGTCTATCTATCCATTTCTCACACTCTCTGTCTCTTTCTCTCTCTCTCTCTCTCTCTCTCTCTCTCTCTCATTCGTGTCACGTATTGTGTCAGGCTGATTCAACCTGGGAATTACGTAAAAGGTACACGTGCCTGCGGAATACTCAGCCATTTACGCGTTAGTTTAAAGGGTAGGTAGTAAGTTGATCGAATAACTAAATATTGATTGTCGAAAGCGATAAATTTACCATATCATTGTCCTTATCATTCATTGAGGCGTGTACTGTTTCAACTTGATGAATCACCTACTATTACATCTTGTAACACCCAAAATTCCACCTCGTGATATATACAGTTCCATCTTGTGGCACATTGTGAAGGCGTGCAGATTTATGATCATGAGGCTGAGGTCCAATTTATGGATCAGACGGTGAGTATACCTTGCAGCAAAGCGCTTTATTTCCCGATGTTTCACTCTACACAGTTGTCATGAATATAAGTTGAGTGTTGCTTTAGCCCTTGTTCCCTTCTGCGGTTACATCTTGAATACTTCACTGGATCATGATGTGTGTTCGAGGGGTTGTCTATGTCTGCTCTGACGACTACATACTCTCTGCAACAATTAGAAAAAAGCATAGTATATATTAACAAATCATACATACCTGCAGGTGACAGCTGGTTCTACTATATTTGTGCATGTGGTACATACGTTTTCATTTAATGATATACGCTGTCTCATCTTGTAGTATCTACTTTGCGTTGAAATAACTGACAAAATGCAAATAGATGAATATATTTTTTTCATTTAGATAGATAGATAGATCGATAGATAGGTGATAATAACAATTTGAAAAATAGTATTTTTCAAATTGTTATTATTACCAACTACCGGCAGACGCGAATCATTATTTATATTGAGAGTAACATAGAATTCGATTTTGTCGTCTTTTTGTTTAACCCTAGGCCATCGAAGATGTCCCAACCATAACTATTTTCTTTTCTTTCATAATGTTTCCAGAAGCACACTATGCACTGTATCATTAATTACACAGTGTTTAAGGGAGGTTTAGCTGCTATATCTTTCAGTGTTTTAAGAAAGCCTCCAATGGGTCTTTTGACTAACTGAAAAATGTCAGCCAAATCTATTCAAATTTAATCCACTTCAACGGAAGTGACATGGAAAACAACAGAAAAATATTGCCCTGAATCGCACACGATTCTATTTTAGGTAATTTCTCTGGATGATTGGTTACCAATTCTAGACAACTAGACGAACTAATGCATTGTAAAATGGGGAAAATGAGCTGCCAATATAAACAACTTACCGCTCACTTCAGATTTCAAACACATAAGCTCTGATTTTATCATCCGTGACTTTAACCACAAGACCATTCTAATCTTCCAAAGAAACTGGGTTAACTTTACTGTAGGAAAAGGGCGGTACTTGATTGTATGTTGTATAATATATTAATTTGATATCCTAAGCAAGAAATATAACATAACACCGTGCAGAAAATTTGAACTCATGACATGTAAGCTGGTAGTCCAATATTTTATCTATTCTTGAATTTATCCATACAGCAATTAGTTTATGACCTACGCATCTAGCTATTTATTCTTCCATCCACCGATCCATCTATCAATCCAAATACACATCTATTCACTCAGAATTTCCCACAATTTACCCATAATTCAAATCAGTTTCCGATTCAATATCCTCTTTCCATTTATTCATTCGTCCATCCACCAAATCCACTGATCTATCTATCTATCTATCTATCTATCTATCTATCTATCTATCTATCTATCTATCTATCTATCTATCTATCTATCTATCTATTCATTTGTTCAGCTTTATATTTGCCCAACCACATATAACTTCATGTTTACTGCCAGTCATCCAAATTCACCCCCTTTATCATTCCTCTACATTGATTTCATCCCCGCCTCTCTTTCTCTCATGACTCTTTCAACTCTCTCACATTGTTCTCGTATAGACAGTCTATCTGTAAACCGTAAAACCTACGTTAGGGCCAGTTTAATAATGAAAATCGAAATTAGTACACATTATAAGAAAACATTAGCAATCTCCACGAGATTCCATCAAAATATCGTTGGCAACTTAAGATAAGTGAAAGTGAGATGGTGGTGGAAGGATGGTGGGGTGAAGAGGAAAGAGACGAAAGAAAAAAGCATACAAAAGGCGTAGGAAAAGAAACGGAAATAACAATGAAAATGTATAAACTGTGAGATGCAGCGAAACAAATATATTGGTATGCATGTCTTGCTTTCTATTCAGACAGTTCTGAGATCTCTATCAGCGAAATAAATAACAGAAATACAGTACACCACCAACACCATTAACAACAACAGCACCAACGCTACTATTATCATCGCCACTAAAGATAACAATATAAGCAAAAAAATGAGAAAAAGAAAAGAAAAACAAGTAAAGCAAAATGCAAATATAGATTGAAATAAAAACAAAATTGTAAACAAACAAAACAAAAGCAAAAGAAACAAGTGAGAATAAGTAGAAGTATTTCTTAAGAAATCTTATTTTCGGTTTTTAACTGGGAAGCTTAAAAATAAATCCAAAATCCGTGTTCTTTCGTTGAATGCCAAAGTTGATTATGTTCTTCACGGTTTGTCATCGATTTCACTGTTATACATTGACGTATTTCTAGCTTCTTGAAGCGTTGCAGAATAATAAAATGGTCTAATGAAAAAGAGAAAAAAGAAAAAATAGGAACCAAAAACACCTCAAAACACAAAATAGTCTCCCCCACCCGAAAAATTATATATATATATATATATATATATATATATATATATATATAATATATATATATATATATATATATATATATATATATATATATATATAATTATATATATTATATATATATATATAAATATATGTAATATAAACTCGTGTCTGTATACATGAATATGCGTATATTTATACGTATGTATATATATACACGTGTATATATATATATATATATATATATATATATATTATATAAAAACTTACGTATATATGTCTATATGTATGCGTATGTATATATATATGCATATATATACTATATATTCGTATGCAAGCATGTATATACATGCTATATATTTATGCATGTATATATATATACATATATATATACACACACATAGGTATATATATATATATATATATATATATATATATATATATATATATATATATATATATATATATTTATGTACGTATATATGTATGTATGTATTATATATATGTTATATATATATATATATATATATATATATATATATATATATATATATATATATACAGACGGATAGTGAACAGTCAATAGCATCAATAGTAGTGTATATATATATATATATATATATATATATATATATAGGGAGCGTACAACGAATAACATCAATATTGTAATTCGACAAACAACCAAGACATGCAAAACCACTATCACCGATAGCTTCTACCACTACAAATCACTAACATTATTACTACTATCACTACCGCCAACACTAGCACCATTAAAACAACCACCATCAACAAGCCACCACCACCACCATCACCACCACGTTACACCAACACCGTCAGTAAAACTATAATCGTCACGAGATAGCACCAAGCTCACTACAACTCACACCATCACAATATATCAAAATCATCAATACGACCACTAGTAACATTACAATCGTCTTCACTATCAATACGAATGCCACCCGTACCAACCATCAATATCTCAAGTATACGAGTCTGTCGACATAAAGGGTGCGTAAGATATTTGAGTTATGTTTATAGAAAAAAAAAACTAGATGTGTAATAACAGATAATAACTCTATTTATCAAAAAATGCTTTGAGGATAAAAATAAGCCTTCTTTTCTATCTGAGGAATTTCAACCATGTTTCGTGGTCTGCTACCACAACAGCTCCTTTATAGGATCCAGTTAGCTCAAGACATCATCAGGAGGAACCACGTCCGGTTTCGGCCCCTACTCCTCTACCGTTTTGACGTGGCGCCCCCCACTTTCGGAGGTGTCTTCAGCTCTGGTGTTGGGTGCATGTCTTCTTCTATTCCCTGGCATCTTCGATGCAGCATCAACGAGTGTCAGCGTCCGACTGATTGTCATGTCAAATTCCCCATTTTATACCTGCTGCTAGGCTCCAGCAGGCTTCCCCAGCAAGTTGTCACGTGACACTGTCTAAACTTTAACTGACAATGGAGGGCGCGAAGAAGCCACCTTCAACTTCAGCAACTGCTTCTTATTGAGATCTAAATCATCGACATGCTCGAATCAAGTGGTCCTGGTTTATTTTGGACATTATTCTGACTATGACAGCTTTCAAAGAACCGTTGGTGTTATGGGCGTGTTCATTGACCCCTCTCTCAACAACGCTTCACATGTAATAGTCTAATGGATTGAGATCTGGCTGAATTAGGAGGTCAAACGTTAGAGGTTATGTGATCAGGAAAATTTTCAATCAGCCATTCCTGTGTTACTAGAGCCATGTGTGATAGTGTAGAGTCTTACTGAAACACATATGGCCTTCCATTGAATACACTGTCTACCCAGGGCTTAATTATTTCTAAGACCTCAATGTAGGCGCTAGAGTCAACTCTAAGGCTTTGTGGAAAGAGGTAAGAAGGCATCACATGTCCTTTATTGCTGACAACCCCTAAAACCATGATAGTTTCAGGAAATTTTGTGTGCATAACACTTGGAACTTCAGAAGGGCCTGCACATAACAATCTGTCATTTCTTCTGTTAACTTTTTGATCTTGGTCGAGGTTTTTCTCGATTGAGAAAAACCAAATCAAATTTTCTGCTGGATTTTTCAGTTTGTTTAAGAGCCTTTTAGACCTGATGTAGGGATTTTCTTTTGCTTTTTCTGACAAATTGACCTTTCCTCATAAGACTTATATTTGATGTCTTCGTAGACAATATTTCTGACTGTTCCTTCTGACACATGGAGATCTTTTGCAATTGACTTCATGAACTTCTTGGTATTGTAACCAATGATCTGTTGAATTTGCTGGATAAATCCAAGTGTTCTGATGATTCCAGAGTGTTTAGAATACTTTTTTATTCTTTGATACTGGTGATATGTTTCGATCTTCAGTCTCTAGCTCCTTACAAACTTTGTAGATGAAAAAATCTGGCAACTTTTAAAAATCGAAATATTTCTAAATCGTTATGCTCAGCCTTTATAACTACAATAACAGTATGCCTCTTCATTTCTTGAGTAAGCTGAGAGTCTGCCATTACCATTTTCTGAAACAAAGATTATACAGTGTTAGCAAAAAATGCAGCAATGATCCCAAAAGTATGTCCTCAAATACCTTACGCAACCTGTATATATATATATAATACAAATAATATGTGAGTATATGCATATATACGTACATATATGTACATACCTACATCATAGATGCATATCTGGGTACAGGACGTCACAAAAAAAAACATGAACAAAATGAAAAACAGAACATAAACAGAGCACAGAAAACATACCTTCCATATCTCATAAAGCACATTACATAAAATTTTCCAGGTGCAGTCCTAGTTGGGGAATGGGCTCTTCTTTTTCTTTGGCTGCTAACCATTGTAGTTTTCGTTTGATATGATTCTAGAGAGCCCACTTTGTGATGATTCTACGATTCTACCCCGAGAAAAGTTTTCGACAGTAAGTCTACTCACCGATTACAAGCAGAGTGTCCGGCGTGCTAAAGATTCTGCTAGCGTGCTAACGATTCTGTATGTACTTATTTTATCGACCCTGAAAAGATGGAAGGCAAAATCGATCTCCGAAGCCGGGTTTTTTAAGCGAAAAAAGACTCACGTTTTAAGCCAGAGTTATTTATTACTGACAATCATTTATTAATTGATAAAATTACCGTTTCGTTTCAGTACCTCCTGCCATCTTGTGGGCTGATCAATTATTCCCTGTTCTAAGAATATCCCATCTTTACTGGCGAAAATTTCTTCTAGGTGAATATTTACATTCTCTTCAGAATTAAAGGTCAGTCCATTCAATGAATTTTGAAGAGACCGAAACAGGTAGAAATCTGAAGGCGCAAGATCGGGCGAATATGTAAGGTGAGGCAAAATTTCTCAGCGAAGCCCCATAACTTATGTCGCGTCTGCCAATAAGTAAGTGTGCAGTCTGGCATTGTTGTGATGAATGACAATGACCTTATGATAATAAGTGCTGGACGCTTCTGGTGGAATGCTGTGTTTGATTTGTCCAGTTGATCACAGTACACATCCAAATTGATGATCTTGTCCGTGGGAAGAAGCTCGTAAAGACATTTCACTAATTTCACCAGCTTGGAAACATAACCTTCTTTGGGCGAAGTCCTACTTTAGAGGTTGTTTGTGGTGGTCCGCCGTGGCTCTCCACAGATTGTTAGCACTTTATATTGTTATAGACGGTCTGTTTTCCACCCCCTGTTACCATTCTCTTCTGAAATGATCATTTTCTCCACGTTTCTGCAACGAACCACAAATATAAATCCGTTTGCAAAGTTAACCTCATTTAATTGGTGCGGAACCCATACACTGAGCTTGCTGATGTAACCAACTTGATGCAGATGACCTTCAACACTTGTTTGGAGATTTACACGATCATTATGATCGTGTAAAGGGGGTTGGTGTCGCTGTTAATCCCAGCTGGCTGGCTATATATATAGACAGAGATAGGGGGAGAGTGAGGCGCATCTTGAACAGAAAAAGTTTCAATGGAAATCTTGTAAACCACTTCTGGCACACACTTTCCGTATCAGCGTCTTGTTCATACATAGAGCATATGTTCATGCAGGTTTCCACCGCTTTCTTGCTGTTTTTAAAATCAAAAAAGGCATGCGGTATTGATAATGTTCGTTTTGGTTCTCCATTTTGAGGGTGTTCCACACACAATATATATAGCCAGGCTCTTTGCAAGTTTGCATCGAACTACGTTGAAGTGTCAAGTACTGAACGCGTGTGCATGCGTATGGGACAGACTGAAGTTAGCTACTTATTAGAATGCTTGAAGGACTTTTTGGCCAACTGAATATCTATCTATCTATCTATCTATCTATCTATCTATCTATCTATCTGTCTGTCTGTCTGTCTGTCTGTCTGTCTGTCTGTCTGTCTGTCTATCTACCTATCTATCTATCTATCTATCTATCTATCTATCTATCTATCTATCTATCTATCTATCTATCTATCTACATATCGGTCTATCAATCTTTACGATATTTTTGAGTATATGTACAAACATTAATCTGTGATGTCGTATCCCTGTTGATCGAAATTTAAACAGTAATGCAAAAGTTATGTCACAACGAAGAATCACTGGAAATCTGATCAATAAAAGAAGCATGTGAGCAAATTGATAAATGATTTATAAATTTCAGATGAGATTAAACAATTAAGTATGAGACATTAGTGTTAATGAGAAAGATAGGCATATTTTTAAAGTGTATCCTCGGATACTGTTTGTGTTTGTGTTATTGATTAGCGTTATATAGCCCACGTGACAAAGTTTTAACAGTCTCGCGAGGAATTTTGAGTGCTCCGTTAATCGAATGCAACATCTGAAAGCGTTGCAATGTGAAGTGATGTGAGGTGAGGCGAGGTGCTGTCAATATGGAGTAATGAAGTATAAGATGTATGGTGTAATGTGTGAGGCTTAAGGAAGTGAAGGTTTGACCTTCAGTGACCATCTGAGATGAATAACTAGTTATATGAAATTAGAAAGAGAAATATGATAGACTGATATTTAGAAATGAGTAGGCCGTGCTCAGCTAGCAAGTTGGTTGCTTATAAGATATGATATATGATATATTATACATACATAAACACACACACACACACGAAAATAGTATTAAATATGAAAATATGGATTCAGGGAATCATGAGGCTATCACAATAAGCTCTCCATTCTGAAATGGCTATCAGTCTACGCAGCATATATGCTAGTCATGTGCAGAAATAAGTTTATCCTCAAATCTCGACTATATATATATATATATATATATATATATATATATATATATATAAATACGCGCGCACGCACACACACACATGCACACAGGTATGTATATAGATATACAATTGAAATAGATTCACAGAAAACTGAACTGATAAACGAGAGCTTGATATATAGATACACACTCAAGAATGTTAAATAGATAAAAAAAGATATGGCAGATAATTTTAGGGGGCCATGCGACCGCTAAAGGTCCATTCCATCTATTTTTTTCACTCATAGCTAAGACTGCATTACCCAGCCCTGTATATCTAAAACTACATCTTTCTTAGATATCCTTGCCTTTACTTAATTGATGGCTATTTTGGTTATTATTTCTAGTATGTAAAGTGAGATTCCCTAGGTTTATTTTTATTTTTGTTTTTAACTCGAGACCACCCCTGAAGTAACATACTTCAAAGATATTTCAGTTATGACCATCCCAATTTCCACTTATTCGATCCAATAAAAGACAGTCTCCGCGTACAACAATTCGATGACCGACATGATATGAATGTAGCCATGAAAAAGTGGGTACGACAGTGCACACCTGAAATTTTTCAGAGCATTCCAGATTTAGGTTCGCCAATGGCGCAAATGCATCACTTGTGATGGAGACTATTTTGAGTAGTGCCTATGTAGAAATCTATGAGTTGGTAAAAAAAAAAAAAAATTATGCCCACTTTTGCTTTAATTTCGAGACAACCCTCATATGTATGTATGTCATCGTTTATCTCTCTTGTACCTTCTCTACGTCCCTTTGATTTTTTTCTCTCTTTCTCGTCCTCACCCTAATTCTTCATCCCTGTGCCCCCTACCTCTCTCCTTTCCTTCCACGGGATCGGTGTTCGGCCAAGCATGATCTTTCTTTCTTGGCCCGACCGACAGACACTAAGTATCTCTTACTCCGGTCTCCTGACTTTCATCTCCGATGTTCATCTATGTTCCTCGAGGCTTTCACTCCACACACGCCAGCTCAACTTGATTCGTCTCTATTAGGTGAAAGACAACTGTTGTTATTTTCTTATTTGTATTTGTAATTGAGTTACATTTTCTCCGTTTTTTTTTTCGTTTTTTTTTTGTACACATTCACTGGCTTTCTCCCAAAATATTTAATGCTCTTAGCTTAGAATTTTGGGGCCAGCCAGATTTGAACAAATTTGAACAGATTTGAAAATGAAAAGTGTACCCGGCTGAAACTGAAAAGATAATCTGGAAAGTTGTCTGATGAGAGAAGTCCACGAATGGCCCATCCTTGTTTTGTCCTGCCCGTCTTTTTGATGTTTTTCCCGTTCGTCTTCGTATCATCTATCTGTTCCGGATGTTTTATTGTCTGTTGCGTTCTTCTTCCATTTTTTTATGTACGTATGGACAGACGGACGTACGTATGTATCTATGCATCTATGTACATATCCATGTATGTATGTATGTATGTATGTATGTATGTATGTATGTATGTATATCATTATTCAGTTTTATTTCAAGATTTCCTGTCAATAGAGAAAGAGCCAGCTTCTAACCTAGATCCAAAGCCCCTTCATTGGGATTTCAGCAACTCCGAAAGTGTTTGGTGCATGCATGTGTATATGTGCAGTATTTGGAGTCAGTGCTTCTGTCAATTTGTCTGTTTTGTTTATGTATGCGTTCTCATGTATATAGTTTCAAATGATAAGACATACAATAAGCTTCCGGAAAGATTTACAAAATTTTACAGTTCTAGTGATGGCTTGAATCTGTAGTCTTCGAATCAGCTTTCTCCTTTATGGTCTTGAGAAGCCTAATTTCTCAAGATTGGTATGTATGTATGTATGTATGTATGTATGTATGTATGTATGTATGTATGTATGTATGTATGTATGTATGTGTGGAGGCGCAATGGCCCAGTGGTTAGGGCAGCGGACTTGCGGTCATAGGATTGCAGTTTCGATTCCCAGACTGAGCGTTGTGAGTGTTTATTGAGCGAAAACACCTAAAGCTCCACGAGGCTCCGGCAGGGGATGGTGGCGAACCCTGCTGTACTCTTTCAGCACAACTTTCTCTCACTCATACTTCCTGTCTCTGTTGTGCCTGTAATTCAAAGGGTCAGCCTTGTCACACTGTGTCACGCTGAATATCCCCGAGAACTACGTTAAGGGTACACGTGTCTGTGGAGTGCCACTTGCACGTTAATTTCACGAGCAGGCTGTTTCGTTGATCAGATCAAGTGGAACCCTCGACGTCGCAAGCGACGGAGTGCCAGCATGTATGTATGTATGTATGTATGTATGTATGTATGTATATATATGTATGTATGTATGTAAGTATTGTGTGTGCGTGCATTTCCAAACAGGTCTCGAGCTGAGCGCACGAGAATATCACCGTTAAGTCCCTTAACCATGAAAACAGCTTTCGTTTCGTATATAAGTTCTCGCTCATCCTACACAAATCGAAATATTTAACAAATCACAAGTACATATATGCATATACATATACATGTACACGCACGCACGCACGCACGCACGCACGCACGCACACGCACACGCACACGCACACGCACACGCACACGTATACATTCATCCACACAGTCATATATATGTTCTAATGCTCTCTCGTTCATTATCTTTCTTTTTCTCACCGTCTCTTGAGAGACTACTTATGTTACGTAGCCATACTTGCCTCAAGCAATATCCATTCTTTAAGAGGTTACAGATCCACTCTATTTGATAAGTATAAGCCATAATTAATATCAATTTAACAACTGAAACGTAAGGAATTAATGGATTTGGCGCGTGCGCGCGTGTGTGTGAAATAAAAGTTTGTGGATATGGCTAGTGTATATTGTTAAAATGAACTAGAGAATCGAGAGAGAAGGAGATACACACACATACACACACACGCGCACACACGCACAGATAGACGAACATATACATACATATGCACACACACACACGCACTGAATACAATTCCTCGCGATTCGAGTTTCACGCGATTGCGATCTTCGCGTGAAGTCTTGCGCAAAGAATGCAGTGGCAGAGAAACTCGTGTCTCGAGGATAAGGAATTCATTTTAAGTAAACAATATACTTTATATGATGTATTGAGTACTTACTTAGCCTATTATCGGCAAAGTATGACATTCAACCTCTCCTTCCCTCACACACACAAACACACACACACTCTCTTTCTTTCTCTATCTATCTATCTATCTATCTATCTATCTATCTATCTATCTTATCTATCCTGCTAGTCAGCTCTATATATGCTTGTGCGTGTGTGTCTATGCACGTATATATTTTTATATGTATGTTTGCGTATGTGCATATATATATATATATATATATATATATATATATATCTATTTACATAAAATATTTAAATATGAGGTAATACGTTTTTGGAAGCACACATTCAACTATATATATAAAATATAAATATTCCCTTAAAAGTTCACATTCTTTAGAAAGTTAATAATATTGTCATGGCATCAACAATATGTAAATATATATATGTACACATACATACACGTATATATATATATATATATATATATATATATATATATACATACGCGTATCTATCTATCTATCTATCTATATACATATAAACACTTATATATACATATATATATATATACATATACATAGATATATACATACATGTATAATATACAAACATAGATATCATACATACACAAGTGTGTATATATATATATATATATATATATATATATATATATATACACACACACACACATATATATATATATATATACATATGCACATATGTATATATATACGTACATAATATACATACATATATATCTTTCATACACATATGATATTATATTGGTAAGGCTGATGCTGAGAAGAGAGGAGGCGAAGAAAGGAGCAACCACACTCTGCTTGACTAAGTACGAGAGTAATAGTCAGAAATATAGGCAACCAAGCGAAACCAAAGATGACTGCAGATTTTATTTATGATTTTCTTTTAAAATTTAAATCGCATTTTTAATGAATAGCATCGTTGGTTAACAGGTTTTAAAATGAGCCAAAACAGTTCACTGTATTTTTGACGATGAAAGTGACCATATCCTCTACAACATGCTTGGAGCATTTATCTCTTATCCGTTTGAAGTCAAACAACGTGCATTTATATATATTGTAACTCGTATTTAAATACTGTATATCCTAAATTATATATATATATATATATATATATATATATATATATATATATATATATTCTCTGATCAGACCACTAGACGTAGGAACACCAGATTATTTTCAAAACCTCAACAAAGATTACCTACAAAAAACGGGGAAAAAAACCGACCTAGAACCGGAAACAATACTAGACCATCCTCTCAGATCACTAAAACCAATACTTACAAATTGAAAAAGAAGATGTATAATTCCGAAAATAGGACGGCAAACATAACAACGCCAGGTAAAATAACACAACGAAAACACAAACTTCAAGTCAACACTAACAAAAATAGAAACCATAAACAGAAAAAAATTCATTTTTTAATGTCAGGACAACAAACACCGGAGAAAGAAAAATCCCAGGAGGAAACATACCCAAAACAACTGGACATATAGATCCTAAGATAATTAATCTTTCCAGAAGAGTTCTTGACAATGATGAAACCCAACTTCTGTTAAAAGGCCTGAAATTTACACCTACACCAACAGTCAACCACCATGAACTAAAGGAAGATATCCAGAAATTCTGTCGCAAATTACGACTTGTCGAATTCTTCACCACCAATATTAATAATAAAAATAATAATGAAGCCGAAGATTCTTTAGTGAGGAATAAATCAAATTTCACCCCACCAAAAGGCATAAATATCTACCTTGACCAATATATCGACACCCTATCAAACTTCCCCCTAAAACAAAATACCAAAATTAGGCCGAACATTAACAAATCAGAAATATCTGCACTTAAACGCATACAAAACGATGAAACAATAATAATTAAACAAGCAGATAAAGGGGGTGCAATCGTTATCATGGATGTGGAATACTACAAGGATTTAGTTGAGGAACAACTAAAGGATACAACCTTCTATTGTGAAATACCCTCGAACATAGACCACCACATCATGAAGAAGATCAACCACCTAGTTTATAAACACTACAACTCACTCACTCGTGTCGATATAAGCAACTTACTCACTTCTCCAAACTTGCTGTCCTTGTGCCAAAATTTGAAAGGAATATTACCAAAGACTAAGTGTACGAGCTAGCAGTGTCCTTACCACGCCGAACAAAATGCCTACCGGCATTTCTTCTGTCTTCGTGTTCTGAGTTCAAATTCCACCGGGGTGGACTTTGCATTTCATTCTTTCGAAGTCGATAAAATATGTACTAGTTGAGCACTTGGGTCGATGTAATCGACTTACCCTCTCTCCCGAACCTGCTGGCTTTGTACCAAACTTTGAAATCAGTATTAGCATGAACTTAGTTCACTACACGAATTCGATCATATTATAAGAATTTCATTTAGAAGAGTGTGATGGATGTTGTAACTAAGTGATCTATCATATTGAATCTAATACTAAAATTAAAATAAAACAGGACTTGAGCCTAACACATATTTGTTTCTCTGAATGTGTATTATTAGATTTGAAAACAAATACAACCGAATTATATCACAATACTGCATGAACAGAATTACTATAGAGAAAATTTACTGAATTTGTTAAGTCTGCGGTACTCTCATAGTAAAACCAAAATATAAAGCATTGATTCATGTCATTGTGGTGTCGTCTTTGGCTTTTATCTTTTGGATGTCGATACTAAGATTTTGAACATTATTTTACTAACATGCAACGAGAAAAGTAAAGTCGAATTCTGTTCGATTTGAACTCAGGACGTAAAGAGACATAACTAAATACCACAAGTTATTTTTTCCTGCCTATATTGTCATACACCACCTAAGCCGTCCCGCCGAGGTCACTCTTGCCTACCAGCCTATCAGAATCGATAAATAAAAGTACGCGTCAAGTACTTGGTCTAATGTAATTGAGTAATCCAACTAGTCCAAATTGCTGACCTTCTGCTTAAATGAGTAGAATTGTTAGAGCGCTGGAATAAATGCTTCACGATATTTTTTGGAATTTTGCGTTATGGGTTCAAATCATGTCAAGATCAACCTTGCCTTTCATTTCTCCAGGGTTGATGAAATAAAGCACGCGACAAGTACTCGAGTCGATGGTGTTAGCGGATAATCTCTTCCAAAATTTCAAGCTTTCTGCATATATCACAAACAAATATTACAAATATTTGGTCCTACCTGGCACAACGCTGCCGGTACAAAATATTTGTTAATCATGCACGTGTCTTCATAAATTGTTCAAATAATGTTTAGATTAATGACAGTTTGAATATTGTTGAACAATAACATTTAAAATACTTGACAACACTCTATCAATCTATCTATCTTTCACACACACAAAAACAACTAAAACATAGCTATATGTATTATATATATACATACATACACACACATATATGTAAATATTTTATTCTCAAACGCATAAAAATAATGCTGACTAGCATAGAACCTCCTTATAATGCAGAAAAATTTGTTAGCAGCCAGCCTTGAGACTCGAACTCGTATCTCTGTGATTACCGGTCAGAGTGCTTTACCTTTAAGCTAAACTGCCCACTAACAAATTCTTCTCCAATTTAGATTTTATTGACGCTATATGTGAAATTGCGATATATATATAAATAAACAAAGTTTGCCTTTTTAGAACCGTTGAGATATATTGAAATATACAGATATGGAAATATTTTATTCTCAAACGCATAATAATAATGCTGAATAGCATAAATAGGATAGAACATCCTTATATTGCAGACAAATTTGTTAGCGGCCATCCATGAGACTGGAACTCACATCTCTGTGATTACCGGTCAATTTTTTGTTGTTTCTGCGCGTATGTGTATATTTCTCTTTGTGTGTATTTCCCTCCCTCTCTTTCTCACTCTTTCACTGTGTGTATGTGTGTGTGTATGTATGTGTATGTTTTTATATGTTTTCAACATATAGACAGCGCAGCACAAACTTAAAAAAGACTTTCATTATAAAGACAGGTTGTTGTGTTAAGGAACTTTCACTTAAACTTGCCGCATTTTTAATTAAAAATTGTTAGTGTCTATGGTGACAGCATCCCCTGTCTACCTATCTTTCACATACACTCTCTCACTGTATTTCTTTCTCAAAAAACAGTAACTGTTTCTCCTTTTCTTCTTCCCTCTTCTACGTATATGTTGTGAGAGGGGTTATCTCCCCTTCTGATTCGTCCCCCTTTTCCCTCCTTCTACATATACGCTGTGACGGACAAACAAATGGAGATCAGCTTATCTTTTATAATACAAAATAATTTAAATTGAAAGATCTGAATTTCTCTGAATTCTGTTTCTCTAAAGTTTGGTAAAACAAAATTAATTTTCTCGGACCAACGAGAAAGTTACTGTATTGCTTGACGATCTGCAACAAATGAAAGACAATTCTTCCTCTAGTAACATCTTATGGAAATTAGAAAGGAAAGGCCACATTGGGACAATGAAGTCATTGACATATTTCAATAAAAATGTTAACGATAAAAATGTTCATGACTGGAATTATATTTGATTAGATCTACTCAGAGCTAAACAACAGTAGCAGCAGCAGCAGCAACAAATAACAACAACAACAATAACAACAGAAAAAATCAACAGCAACAAAACCAAAACCAACAACAACAATATGAACAGGAACCACATAGTAATAGAATTCGCAACTTGTTTTGACTCACGATTTTATCAAATTTCCTTTTGTTAACAGCTCATAATCAAGGCGGCGAATTGGAAGAGCCGTTAGAGCATCGGACAGAATGCCATGCAGTAATTGTTCTCTGGTCTCTTAGTTCAAATACCGGTAGGAAGTACCTGTGAGGAAAACATAATCCAGTACTCTGTTTAATATCTACATCTGTATGTGTTTGTATGTGTACGTACGAGAGTGTGATAGTGCATGTCTACGAGTATGCATGTGTATATTCGTGTGTATGCATGCTTGCATGTGCAGGTATGTGTGTGTGTATGTGTGGGTATGAGAGGCGAGCTGACAGTGCGTTAGGGCGTTGGTATTGCTGTGTGTATGTATGTATTTGTGTGTCTACGTATGAATATGTGTGAGTGTGTATGTACGGATGTGTGTGTGTGTGCGTATCTCTATGGGTGAGTGTGAGAGGTAAGGCGACGGGCGTATGAATGCGATGACATACATAAATACACACACACACACACACACACACACACACACACACACATATATATATATTTAGAGAGATACTTATAACTGAATACACTGAGAAGATAAAGACATATGTACAAGCATATAAATATTTATATATAGGGAGAAATAGACCATAAAAAACAGAATACAAAGGAGAGAAGGCATAGATATTAAAACGCGACAACTGTTTCTGGAAGTTTGGAATTACGTAACACTCGTAATGTTCATAACTAACAGATGGAGTGTGCACAACGTCATGGGTATGTAGCTAGTAAATGATCGCATAGAGATATTATCCTAAGACCGGCTTTCTTCATCACGAGAAAGCACTAGTACAAAATATGCTTGTACATATGTGTTTATCTGAATATATTTAGTTATATGTATCCCTATACATGTCGATGTGTATCAATATGAGTATATTTATATATTTTTATTTATATAAATAAAACCTAATCATTTTTAACTGCATCACGATCTCCATATCAGCTCAACTGAATTACTCTTATAGCTAGTCTTTACTCCGTGAATCCAGTCCTCCATAAAGATTTCGGAGTTTTATTTGAAATTATTTGAGCACTACTGATTGTTTTCTATACTGAACATCTCTGGGTTTCTAGCCCTCTCCTTTTGACTGTATATATATATATATATATATATATATATATATATATATATATATATATATATATATATATATGTGTGTGTGTGTGTGTATATATATATATATATATATAGATATGCAGGGCAGGGAATCGTCAATTAGTAATAAAATTAATAATTAACAATTTTGCCGGGTAGCTCAGTATGAAAAAACCTTTTCGGTAAAAAACATTTATAATCATAAATATATAGGGATTGACAGTAACCTGCTTCTCCAACATACTGAGAATTCAGAAATAGCAGTCAAAGAACTACTGATTTCAAAACTACAAATTATTACTCCAGATTGATAGCGATATTTTTGATACACACAGAACAAAAAACAGTAGAGAAGAGTTAAAAAAACCACCTGCCTTTAGTAATAATTTGTAGTTTTGAAATCAGTAGTTCTTTGACTGCTATTTCTGAATTCTCAGTATGTTGGAGAAGCAGGTTACTGTCAATCCCTATATATTTATGATTATATATATATATATATATATATATATATATATATATATATATATATATATATATATATATGTGTGTGTGTGTGTGTGTGTGTGTGTGTGTGTGTGTGTATATAGATATATAAGTATATACATGTTTATACTATATATATATATATATATATATATATATATATACATATATATACATAAATGTATATACATATATATGTATATACATATATTTATGCGTATGGCCTGGGCCACCTCGTATATGCGAGACGAACACATAATTACTTTTCAATTTGTATCACTCACGGCTTAAATGTTAAAGATATGACTTAATCTCAAATTAACAAGGTAAGTTACAGAAGCCATGATTATTGCATAGCAACATATACAGAAGACACGTTCAAAATGCTTTAGCAGCGCGATACGTTATGTTGTCGTTGATGATGGTGATGTTGACGGTAAGGCTGATAATGTGATGATGATAGCAGTTGGTGAGGTGATGATGATGTGGATGATGATATGGATAGTGTTGTTGGTGATTGTAGAGACGCTGGTAGCAATAGAGATTACATTGGAATATATGGAACAAACTTTAAGTAGAAAGGAGGCGGAAAATTTAGTGAGGCGGACAAATTGCAAAAATATGACATAAGAAAAGGAGAAGGGGAAGGCGGGATGGAAATATTATTCGCCTCATTACGTTGTAATATGCATTATGTATGCTATGTATTTATATATGTGCATATATGAACATAGACACATACAGATACACACATATGCATAGATAAATTTATACATATATAAATTTATACACACATATATACGCATACATGCCTCACAATATACGAGTTCGAAATGTTACTCATTTCATTCATTACATGAATGCATGTATAAACTGTATAATGTATGTCTTTACGTGTATAAATCTAACTATATACCATACAAGCATATGTATATGTATGTGTGATAAAAAAAATAGCGACGAAATTAAATTAACATTAATGTACTTTTATTGAGCGGCCTTAACTTCTCCAACATCAGGAGACAACATCATCTGAGTAATGTTACGCAAAGAACAGAATCAAGCAAAATTTCCACTGGACCTCACTAAAATGATGTTCATTGAAAAAATAATACTGTTCCTGGTCAGGTGTAATGATATATTGGACCTTTGCTTCACTAATAACATAGAATTCATCCACAATACGAAGGTGAAGCCAACGATTTTCTCAGGCCATAACATAGGAGAAGTAACAATGTATGGTCTAAAGCAAGTCGATATATAGCACGCAAAAAGCACTCAAAGCCTATTCAGTCTGAACTTCTTCAAAGCTGACTGAAAATTGGTTCGAAAACAGATCCTATAAGAAAATTTGGCCAAAAAGCTTTTCTATGCAAGGCATTGACATGACACTCAGAAAAATTATGTCAATAATGCAAGCCATCTTAATAATACTAAAACTCTAGAAGATGTCTGTTCCCGAAATATCTCAGAAATAGTATATTATATCTTCATTTTTACATATATATTTTCATACTCACTTTATGCCGTGCAGTATGAAAACAATTAAAACCAATTTTTGTTTGTTATTGACGAAAAAAAACATGGCTTCTGTGACGTCAGCACACATACATACATACAGAATACACACATATATAATGAATGTCATGGCGTGTGAATCAACACAAACACACGCACGCTATCTGCTTCATATACGCACACATAGTATTCATGCTCTCTCTGTGGCACTCTCTAAGAAAAAAAGTCGACTTTTTGATGTACACACACACTGACATAGAGAGGCATCTGTTTTGTGGAGATTACTTATAATTTCATCATTTCAGATTTTATTCTATTTCATTCATTCGACATATATAGTCTCTTGGTTGTTTTGATTTTCTTTTCTTAATACAACATTACATGCAAAAATAAGTACTGATCAATTATGTCATATGGAAAGAGACGGGGATCATCGTGGTCAAGAGATGAGCCAAAAGGTGTCGGGAATCAGCAAGGGCAAGGAGTCAATAGGAAACGGCTGAGCTGACGGCAGAACGACTGCAGGATAACAGAGTCAGAGTCACTAGAAGATGTTTTTTTCTTTCTTCGGACGTTAAATTGATTACTATTGTTTGGATAGTTCCAATTAAATAAGTCCAGAAGTTAGGTTACATATATATACATGCATAAGTACCATGAATTCCCATTCTACAAACTGGCAAACAATTCCGTGAATACATTACCGGGCAACGTAGGATAGTAAATCTAGTAAGCATTAAATTTGTACCGGAAACAAGAGCTAATATACACATACAGATGTATCCTTATCGGACTAAGATAAAAATTTAAAATCCTTTAAACAAACACCTTAATGGCAGCGAGAAATCAGAAACCGATAAAGCACTTTTATAGATTGAGAATAAGCTCGGGCATTACAATGGAAAGAAAAAGAAAGAAAGAGAAACTAAGGTAATCGAAAATATAAAAAACGTACCCAAAACTTCTTACAAATTTGCAAAAGAATCTACTTCGGTGCATTTCAACAGGGCCACTAATTGCGGAAAATACCTAATAAATTTAAGTGAAACAATTCCAAAATGTTTAAATTTCTTTACTGAGAGATATGTAAATAAATGTTCTTGAACACCACAGATCTACAGAGGGAAGAGGCAACCATCAATTACATTGACACACTCACAAAAAAGAGGATGTAATTCTGGTCATTGATGAGATGACCTTGAACATAAAAACGGGTCTTAATTGTTTTGAAGCTAGCTTTCTAAAGACAAGCGAGAAAGCTCTCGCAAAACGATTGCAGATATTCTTCTAGAGTTTCCTTGCATGTGGCAAACGTCTCAAAACGTTAAAAGAAGGGATAATATGCCCAATCCATAAAAAAAGAAAAAGAACAGATGTTAAAAGTTACAAAACGTATTGTCAGAAGTAAGCTGATCACGTTTCTTGAATAAAATTACTTGTTCGCTAACATGCAGCATGGCTTCCACCTAGGAAAAAAGCTGTCTTGAATGTAAATGTGATATAGCTCGACTTTGTCCAGGCCTTTGATAAAGTTAATTACAGAATGATATGGCACAAACTGCGTGATCTTGGTACTGCCGGAAAACTAAGGGAATGGCTGCATGACTTTAAAAGTTAGGAGTCAGGCAATTGTAGTCAACAGCAATTCTAAGCGGAATCATGCGCGCGCAACTATGCTAGAACCACTAATGTTCATAGTGGCTCTGTCAGTTATGCTTTCAATCACATAGTTATCCACTCTGCCCAGCTATGCTGACAAACGTTACAAAAGTATCACATGTAGGCAAGGACTTTGATGATGGCTCAAAATTACCGAAAGACCTGAATACAATATACAAGTGACTGAAGAAAATAGTATGCAGGTCAATGCTGATTTTCAAGCACTCCGCTATTAGATCACTATCAAATGGTAATCAGAATACACAGGACAGGCGTTTGTGCAATCTCGGGATCACAGTCGATGAGTAATATTAAGCCGAATGGACCAAAGCAGCAATAGCATCAATATCATCATCATTACTATCATCATGAACAATCAACAATAGTAACTGTAGCAACAACAGAGGCATTTGCTGCATCATCATAACTGATAACACAACAAAAGCAACAATAACATATAATACGTACCAGTGATATAATTAACATGATTCAACAATTAGTACCCGTCATCTGTAATTTTGTCATAATGTAAGAAATCTTTATGTTAGAAGGACAGTGTGGAGGGCGATAGATTGGCAGAATCTATAAAGCATTAGAGAAAATATTTTTGATACCCTTTTAGTTACGACCCTTTAGGTTCTGATTTAAGTCCTCCTGAAGTCAATTTTGTCTTTCATTTTTTTCTGAAACCGATAAAATAAAGCATCATCAAAATGAATTTGTGTCTAACAACCTGTCAGCTACCTGCTGAACATGATAAAGGGATGGATTAGGCACACTCTACACAAAACCTTTAACGAGTTTTACAAATACAGATCCTTATATGGCATCTTCAAGCAAGCCAGACAAGGGTATGTTCGGCTGTTAACCTGGTGTAGGATTTTTAAGGTTGGAGATAAACCTGGGAGTAATTAGAGAGTATGACTGAGGATGGAATAAATATGGAGAATCATTGTCTGAAGTTATTTAAGTTCTATTTTGAGACATTGGGTAGAATAAGGAATTACATGAATAGATTCAATTGTTGACTGTCCAGTCCCCTAAGTGTGTGGCCTTTTGCTAGTGCTAGAATTTAATACAAGAAGGATAGTTATAGAATCGATAAAGAAATAAACAAAATGGTTTCTGACATTTTGTAATGTTTTACGTTCGACATTTAAGTTCCGCCAAGCAATGTATCTGTGGTTGAATGGGGAAGTTTGCTCCATAAGTATGTTTTCTAGCTCAAGTTTTGATACAATCAATTTTAGTCTAGCTAAAACATTTTGTGATCATATGGAACACCTTCTTACGGACTACTACTACTACTACTACTACTACTACTACTACTACTACTACTACTACTACTACTACTACTGCTGCTGCTGCTGCTGCTGCTGCTGCTGCTGCTGCTGCTACTACTACTACTACTACTACTACTACTACTACTACTACTACTACTACTACTGATTATTTTATGTTCATTCACATTTTGAATCTATAAGGATTAACTTCCTTTATACATTACATAACATTACGACTGCTCAATCTTGTCAGACGATAGCCTCTCATTATTCACGTTTGAGATATTCAATGAAATAATTAATCTATTCCATTGGCATGCACCTATTCTCTATGAATATCCTCTGAGGTTATTCTTTAGACTCTGATGATCTACAAGGTCTAGAACAAATTCAGCTTCTCTACAAGACTGACAGTCATTCTTCAAGAATGATTGGAATGACATTCGTGTGCATTACCAGGTTTGAACTCATACACATTGTTGCACACTGTGCAAGCAATATTTTGTGAACGTGGCAGTAAGAGGTTGATGCCCATAAGTTACTTCTTCACATATATATGCGATTTAATATAAATGACACTTGCACATTTACACCTGTAAAAAAATTCAAGTGCTTTGTATATGAAACTAACTGCCTGTACATCAATCTTGAGAAGTGTTGGCAGACAGGATTGGCAAGACTTTACTTGCAAAGTGTAAGTGCTCAAAGCTACGTTACGCGATACGCACGTGCAGTTACATTCCCTGAATAAATCGCAGCAAATCTTCATAAGCAGTGGAAGCAGAAATTGAACATTAAATCAATATGTATTTTTCAATTTAAGTTTTTGTTGTCACAGCTCATGGCTTCGTCCAAAAACAGGAAGATTTCAGAAGAAATGAGAAAATTCCAGTAAAAGTGGACAAATGATTACTTTTTCGCTGAAGTGAAAAACAGATCAATGTATTTAATATATGAATCCATCTCTTCTTTTAAATAATTAAATATTAAGCGGCATTACGCTTCAAAACATTCGGGGTACGATAAATTTAAAGGAGATATTAGAAAGCAAAAAGTCGAAGCTCTTAAAAAAAAAAACCGATCGGCAGCTTAAATACGCTCTTTTGTAAAAGGCAGATAAAGCTCAAAGAAATTGGAAATACAAGCTATGTTGCTAGCGAACAAGTTGCTAAACATAAAAAAATTAAGCTGGTAACAAATTTATAAAAGTATGTCATTTGACAGTGGGTGGACTTTTATGTTGGGAAAAGTTAAATATGTTTGGTAAGATTAGCTTCTCTTGCAATGTAAATTTGCCCTCGAGCTAAAGGGGGATAACTGGTTTTGTGACCTTGCATTTCTCAGAGGTGTCATTCCCTATTTGTATAATTTCAATTTAAAATTGCAAAAAAAAAAAAAAAGAAAAAAAATCAGTCGATTCATGAGGTGTCCAAATTTTTTAAACAGGGCCTCAAATTTGGGAGAATCAACTCAGGAAAGGCGACACTTTCCATTTCCTCACATTAGTCAATCACGAGGTGTCTGAACAGAATTGTTTTGTTGTAGATTAAATGAGTTGAAAAGCAGAAGTGAACACCGGATTTAAGGTGTTCAAAATTAAGAAGCTGATTTTAGAAATCCATATATTTTCGATATTGAAAAAATAACACAGAAAGAAGTGTTAATAGAAATACTTTGGTATAAATTTTAAGAATATTTATTGCAGTTTAAAGAACTCTTTTGATGAAAACGACTTTAAAATAGTGTATTTCACTAGAAGGCATGCCACCATATTTGGTTGTACGTATATATGCGAACATCGGATCTTTTCCTTTTCATGGACAGCTCGATTAATTAATTTTCTTTAACTAAATACTTTGAAACTTCGTATACTGGTAGAATGTGTCATATAGAACATCTTTTACTCTTGGCGTTGTTGAGAAAAGTTTCTATTTACGAAGTTACTTCGTGTTAATGTTGTCGTGTTTCGGTAGTTTCAACCAATCAATGACGTGTATTCAGCTGAATAAAATTACTGCTGTTGTTTGTCAACAACAACTTCCGGCGGTGTATATTTCGTTTGTCACTGTTATTTATGACATATTTCATCTCAATTACGTTTGTATGAATAAACGGGTGTATCTGAAGCACGTTTACTTCATGACACCCTTCGTACATTTCTACTGCTTTTAATTTTTTTTCCTGTTTTTCGACTACTATTTTCGGAATGACTTCATCCCACCCCATTTTCTCGCAAATTATTGTTTCTTTCTAAATGTTTTGCCAAAAAACCAGCTTTTCGGATACGGAGATTCCGGAAAATTGCCAAAAATCGGAATTTTTAAAATCCTAACCCTAAAACCCTAAATACCTATATACGACGGGCTTCTTTCAGTTTCCGCCTACCAAAACCGCTCACAAGGCTTTAGTCGTGCCGGAGAATATAGTAGAAGACACTTGCCTATGGTGTCACGCAGGGAGACTGAACTCAGAACCATGTGTTTGAAAAGCAAACTTCTTACCACACCGCCGCGCTTCGCTGTTAGGATTGAGTTTAAAAAAGAAAAGAAAAAAAAACTAAAAGAAAAAGCAATGCGATTATGTGGTCGTCAACATTTTTTTTTTGTTTTCTCTAAAACCATTATCAAGTCATAAGTGAAGTGAATTGGTTTCAGTCAAAATTGAAACCAGGTCTGAGCTTCATCTTTTGTAGTCTGAGCTGACGGAGGCCGGGGAGTAACGTTCTTTGCTTCACTAACCGCCTAAGTAATTATCGCATATAGCAATAACATACTAGCTTGTTTTTCACTTATAGTTTTATAAAGGTTTTATAATGCCAAACCACTAATACAGTTTGAACCCGTTTTGTTATGTTATATATTTTGTTTGTATATTGAATGTTTAAATGGTTTTATTGTTGTTTTTTGTTTTGTTATTTGCAACAAACGATCGATAACTCTTAACTGCAAAAGTATAATAAACACGGCAAAGGATATAATGGTCGTGGCTTTTTTTTTTTCGTTTTATCTTATCTTATCTTAGATTTTTTTTTTTTTACTAATTTTTACTTTCTACTTTTTTTATTGTTCGGTATACAATTCTTTTTTTGCTTTTACTTTTTCGATTTTGTGTTTATTCTTGTTTTTTTTTTCCTTTCGTTTTCTAGAATAGCAGGAAATCAGACATCAGAGTTCAGGACCATTAAAACCCATGCATCAAATATTCAATTAAGGCCCCACCTCCTTTATAGATAAATGTTCCTTACAATGCCGTCCTGCTTTTATTCTGTTAAAGGCAAGTGAATAATTTAAACACACATACACACACACGTGCGCACTCGCACACACACACACACACACACATAGATATATACACGTTTCTCTCCCTCTCATTCTCTCTATCTTTCTGTATCTCTCTGTATATATATATATATATATATATATATATATATATATATATGTATATATGTGCGTGTGTGTGTGTGTGTGTGTGTGTGTGTGTGTGTGTGTGATAATATACTTTAACAGCATCGACAAATAGCATCAGATAATCAGCAGCTAGCGGGAGCAGTCCATTCCTTCCCCGCACGCGCTATACACCATGCAACATTAGTTCGTCCCCAGTTGTATCACCTGTTCTCCATCCACACCTGCAAATTCACACACGCACGCACACACACACACATATACGAATATATATATATATATATATATATATATATATAATATATATATATATATATATATATATATATATATATATATATATATATATATATGTGTGTGTGTGTGTGTGTGTGTGTGTGTGTATGTATGTGTGCATAAAGCAAATCTCTAAGGCTTACATCACATTTAATCGGCTCTTCATTCAGAGTGATGGGATTACTTATAGTCATGTTCTAAGACCACCTGAAGGAAGATGCTTTTAAAACGCAGCCATAGAGCTAAGCCGGTGTGTTCGGGGCTACAGTTCAATAAGATGTCTAAATTATTTCAATTGACATTCTGTTGGTCAACATCCATTAACTACTGACGTCGGGGTTCAGTTCCGTTTCATTGTCAAGCATATCGATTATATACCTGTGTGTGTGTGTGCATGTGTGGGATTGTGAGTGCGCGTGCGAGCGCCTGTGTAAGAATATAGGAATATGTGAAATTTTTGTCGGTGTATAGGTATGTATCTATTTGTGTACAAATGTGTGTAGGTATCTAGGTGTGCGTGTTTATATATATATATATGTGTGTGTGTGTGTGCGTGTGTGTGTGGTGATATCAAAGAATTTCTGGACGAGTTCTGTAGCGCGCGAACAGATGCTATCACACAGTTGCGTGCGCAGTGAGAGATAGCAGTGACCTTCATGATGCAGTGTGCCGAGTGACATTGCGGTGTTTACTTCGGATGTTGTGAAATTTGTGTTCTATGATTACGTCTTTGCAGTTGTCTGTGGCGTTGTCACGGTCAGGAGTATAAAGCGAACAAGAAACTTTGCGTTAAACTTGGGAAGTCTGCTATAGAGACATTGAGCATGATTCAGTAATTGGTCGTACGCACTGTTTCGAGTGGCACGGGCGCTTCAAAAGCGGGAGAACGTCCTTGGAAGACGATGAGCGATCTGTAAGAACTGCTACGAGCGCCACCTCGGAAAATGTGATATTGTGCATCAAGAATTCTCCCCCCCCCCCCTCCCCGCCAAAAAAATACAAGGCCAGACCGTCAATCGAGAGTTGTACTGTAACGTTTTGAAGCGTTTGAGGGAGGACATTTGGCGAAAGCGACCGGATCTGTGGAGCGTGAAGAATTGGATTCTTCATGACGTCAATGCACCCTGTCGCCGAGCTCTTTTCAGTTGTGAGTTACTCGTCAATAACAACATGTTATCGCTTCTGTACCCACCCTATTCGCCAGATTCAGCACCTGCTTCCATTTCTTCCCCAAGATGACAATGCAGATCAAAGGTCGCCGTTTTAACACTGTTGTCAAGATCCAGAGCGAATCGCAGAAGTTCTTAGACAAGCTTACGGAAAACGACTTCCAGGTTAGATTCCAAAAGTGGCAGGAACGCTGTTAAATATTTGGTAAATAAGTTATTTTTATTAAACGCAAATAGTCCTAAAACCTTTTGATACCACCTCGAATATATACATACTGTCATTTACACCTGCTCATGGAATTAACGTGCAAGTGACTAAGCACTCAACAGACACAGCTGCCCTCTACGTAGTTCTCAGGGAAATTCAAAATGACATAGAATGGGACAAGGCTGACTTCCAGTGACAATACAGGTTCTCATTTTTGCCAGCTGAGTGGACTGGAGCAACATGAAACAAAGTGTCTTGCTCATAGACAGAACGTGCCGCTGGAAATCAAACTCATGACTTTACGATCATGAGCCGAATATCCTAATCACATAGATACACACACAAACACAGTAGAGCTCTGTCTTTGGTTCGTGCTACAGATTGTTATATCATATGGTTTCGTGCCACTTGTGTCCTTAACAAATGTCTTGAGATTAGAACACATCTAGTTTATTATAACACATTGTAGCACTTATCGATACTTTTACTTCATCAAATAATGCATAGATAGAGAGATTGAAAAAGAAAATCTTTTAAATCTCAACACTCATGTATTTCCAGTGACAGGCATATTGTGTTGTGGCTGTTGTTTAGTTAAAAGCTCACCTTGATTAAACAGACCTACTTCAAAGGTGTTCTAGCTATGACGATTCCGTTGTGTTTATTTGAATAATATACACAAAACTACATTATCTAATGTGGCTGTTGTTTCATCATTATCATCGGTCATATCTATTGGTGCTGCTGTTGCTCTATTGTGAGATATGCGGCACATGCATGACGCAAGTAGAAGATGCAACCAGCAAATGGTTATGATGATAGAGGTGTACTTGAGAGAGGTTTGGGTATTAGGTCTAGCGACTACATTGAGTACCTGTCGTTGGCTCCAAACACATTCACACCTCTTACGTCGATGTGATTTAACCCAGCGAGCAGCAGAAGTGACTAGTTATCAATAAAAATTTATTCTACTCTAGTCACAAGGCCCAACATTTTTGGGGAGGGTGCCAGTCGATTAGATCGACCACAGTAGGCAACTGGTAATTAATTTATCGACCGCGAAGGGATGAAAGGCAAAGTCGACCTCGGCGGAATTTGAACTCAGAACACAAAGACAGACGAAATGCCGCTGAGCATTTCTCCCGGCATGGTAACGCTTCTGTCAGCTCACCGCCTTAGTTATCAATACAATTGAGAAAGGAATCTTGGGCGTCTTGTGCAGAGCTGAATTCAGTCCACCAATAAAGATGCCTACAACACATTGATGATGGTGAACATTTCGCTTCATCCACTTGCATAAAAATAAATAAATAAATAAATAGGAAAGACGGCAGTGATTATGCAGTATGTATTGTATAGAGGTCAATATCAAACTGGTGGTTGTGGGTAAGCTGCCCTTCACACAATTATTCACCATCAGATCGAGTAGCTCTTTCCATAAATGTCTTCTAAATGAAACTGCATATATGGAGCCTTAGTTTGACCAACACTTTCGAGCAGGCTATTTATATATAAATATATACATATATATATATATGTATTATTCTTTTATTCTTTTATACTTTTATTTGTTTCAGTCATTTGACTGTGGCCATGCTGGAGTACCGCCTTTAGTCTAGCAAATCGACCCCAGGAATTATTTTTTGTAAGCCTAGTACTTATTTTATCGGTCACTTTTGCCGAAACGCTAGGTTACGGGGACGCAAACACACCAGCATGTTAGGGGGACAAATAAAGACAAACAAACACACACACACACACACACACACACACACACATATATATATATATATATATATATATATATATACGACAGGCTTCTTTCAGTTTCCGGCTACCAAATCCACTCACAAGGCTTTGGTCGGCCCGAGGCTATAGCAGAAGACACTTGCCAAAGGGGCCATGCAGTGAAAAAGAACCAGAAACCATGTGGTTGGTAAGCAAGCTATTTTATTTCATTAAATTCGCCATTAACGGCGTTACATAGAGGGGACAAACAAAAACAGACAGACATAAAGTAGCTGCTGGTTGGCCATGGACATGGACATTAATGAGAGGAGGGTGATAAGAATGAAACAAATAATGAGAGAGACACCAGCGCCCGCCGACTGATAACCCCTCGAAAACATTGTTCTTTTTTTCCTTTTAAAAAAACCTTATGAGGTTACAAACCTCTTACACTATCAATTAAAAAAAATCTTACCATACACATGCTTGTATGGTAAGAAATTTACGGTTCTGTCTCACTGCGTGGAACCTTGGGCAGCTGTTTTTTAAACTATAACCTTTTCCCAACCAAAATCTCGTCAATGGCTTTAGTCGACGGAAAATGAAAGGCGCACGTCGTATGCATGTATATATATATATATATATATATATATATATATATATATATATGTATGTGCGTATTTCTGTGTTTGTGTCTCACCTTACACATTTTGACATCGGCGTTGGTTTGTTTACGTACCTGTAATATGGAGGTTCAGCAAAAAGCGACCGATAAAACAAATATCAGTACTAGTGTTGATTTGTTTGACTAAGAATCTTCATGGCAGTGCTGCAGCATGGTCGTATACCTATACGAAACAAGTAAAAGATAGAGAATAAAAGATGATACGAACTTTTTGGAAGAAAGTTTTTGTATTGTGTATAAGCGTTTCTGTTGTTCAACTTTTCGAACTCGTTATGAAGCAATCCGTGTACAGGAAGTTGTTTGTAGCATTGATGTTGACTACTTCCGTTGTAGTTTCAGATTTAGGATTCTAATGGAATATTCTTTTTTCGTCTTTCGTAGTTGATAATTTAACTATATTCCTAGACATGATGCCCCGTTTCTGACATACATGTGTAAATAAATTATAAATACGCACCAGATAATCGAAAAGAGAAAACAGTAGTAATGTCTATACAAATTTGTGCTATACAAATTTGAAATGGAATCTCTCAAGACAAACGAAAGGCGGTATAAACTTAAATTCTTTCTTTCAGTTTCTAAACTATCACACTTTAAAGTGCTTGATCTTGAGATGGCAAATATAGGGTTCGTATTCTATTAGAATTTTCGAAGGAACATCGCTGATATCCATAATTAATGCTGTCACCTAAATTACATCTAATATTAGCTAACGTTGTCAGACATTATATGATAGACCGGAATTAGTTTTCTCTGTTTACTTTTAGTTAGAAATATACTGTAGCTTTCATTATATTTATTTATTTATTCATTTATATATTTATATATTTATTCATTTAATTATTTATTATTGTTTCGGTCTTAGTTTTTATAAGTTTACTTGGTAGGAGGAGGAAGATGGGTGAGAACGGGCTATGAAATTGTAAAATAGACCATTACACACACACACACACACACACACACACACACACACGCACATATAATTACACGTAAGCATACACGCATATTTACACTTATACACACTTGCGAATATGCACACATACAAACGGAAAGAGAGTTACACAACTATACACATATACATGCACATATTTATACATATGTGTATATATATGAACGTATAAACATTTATATACATCTCTCTATGCTTCTCTCTCTCTCTCTCTCTCTCTCTCTCTCTCTCTATATATATATATATATATATATATATATATATATATATATGTGTGCGTGTGTGTGTATGTATATATATATATATATATATATATATATATATATATATATATATATATATATATATATATATACATACATTTTTACGTATGTGTATGTGTGTATGTATGTATACATGTGTGTGAGTGTAAGTATGTATATGTATCAATGTAAATGTATGTTGGTAGAATAAAACCCACTTCAAAGGTTACCTTAATGTGATGTGGTCAGTCGTACTGACAGCAAATAGAATTGATAAGGAAATTATGATTGATATGAGATAAGGAAAATATCAATGACTGCAAGAGAGAAAAATAACATCAAAAACAAGAACAAAAAAGAAAAGAAAAAACTCAAATAATTATGATTTCTATTGACAAGCTGGCTTTTATTGACCTTCGTTAAGCCTTTACTGAAGTGAAGGCTAGTATACTTAATGTAATGAGTGTACTATAGGTTTTTAGTTAATTAGTATTATATCGGTATGGCTAACTCCAAGGTCACGGGTTCGATTCCATTTCGTGATATCTTTGGCAAATGACATTTTTTTCTATTGCACCATCTTCACTCATAGCTTGTGAGTGAAAATGGGTAACAAAAATTGTGTATAAGCTAGTTAGAGGAAATTGCGCTGTAATTCAAAATGTACATCCTTGACGAACATTCTGTCATGTTGGTTCTGACTTACGATTACATTAAGGGAATAGTACCTGCTTGGGCATATACACGTTAATTAAGGAGCAGGTAAGGTAGTTCAGCTAATCCATCAACAGAATCCACATCGATGAATGACGGAGGAGAGCCCCCTGCCGCATCCATTTGTAGTGCAGAGAAAAATAACCAGCGTTTAATGATTAGGTTTTGTCAAGAAAGACAAAGAAAACAACATCCAAACTTAAATTAATTAAAGATCAAATGGCGGTAACATAGAAACGGAAGCTTGTAACAATTCTCGTTATGCTTCGATCATAATGCTCCTCCTCAGCAAAGCACAAAACTAGCTAAGCTATAAGGTGATTGAGGGAATTATGATTTTATGCAGAAATTTCCTGATTATATAATTTCGTCTTTTTAGTATTTTAGTTTGTCTGAGGCTATGTCAAATCATAGAATCACAGTTAGCATGTCATGCTGCGGCACCGCTTGTGCGCATGAGATTGTTGAATCCATTGATGTAATTAACAATTGTATATTGTTGCTATCTGTTAATATTGTAGTTGTTAAATCCTGATTGTGAAAACCTGTAATCAAAGGCATTACAGTTACGCTCATACCCTCATTTCCTTCTATACATGAAGGAAATTTTTAGGAAGCATTGCCGTATATTTTTAAAAAAGCGAGAGATCACATAAAAACCCTTATTATCTAATAATGATTATTTTATTGGCTGATGTGCGGTTTGAACTCTGATTTTAGATGGAACGAAATGAAATTTTGCATCAGCACAAGTCTGTGTGGAACAATTTCGATGCACCAACTGCAATATATATATATATATATATATATATATATATATATATATATATATATATATATATATATATATATATATATATATATATATATATATATATATATATATATATATATATATATATAATATACACATACATATTATATACATATATATATTATATACATATATATATATTATATGCATATATATATATTATATATATATATATATCATATATATATATTATATATACATATTATTTATATGCATATATATTATATATATATATATTATATATATGACGACTGCTCCATCTTGACAGATGATAGCCATCCCATCAACAATCCACACATATCATCACGCAGTACAATCACTCCGTTGGTGAGCCCTCAAGTGACTTTGAAGTCCGGCTGCTGAGCGACAAGGTCTACAGCACAGATGACAAATGTTCAGGCCTCTCAATCCTTGCCCGCTGGTATCTGATTCTAAGGAAACGCTTCTGTGAAGCAGCATATGTCTCTTAAGTCCGGGTATTGTTTTACAAACCTTGTGACATATGCCACAGGTCGCAGAAGGCGGTTGGTATTTAGGGTATCTGGAATTTCTACCCACGTGTGTTTTCATGTGATTCACATATCCTGCTTTTGACAGAAGAACGCGATCACACACAATACACATCCTATACTCTCCATTGTTTACAATTTTTCCCTTTCGACAGGCCTGCTTAAGCTCAAGTTGCTGAAACATCTTTTCCTCCCAGACATCACAGCTCGTCCTGACAACAACTCTCCACTTGCTTCGATCCAGAACATCTCCTTCCCAATCACTTTCATACATATCTAGTTTTTTTAGGTTTTGTTTAATGCAATCTTTATACCTCTTTCTCGGTTTCTACCGCGGTCGCTCACCAGAGCTGAGCTCACCATAAAATAAGCGCTTCGGCAAACGATCATCCTTCATTCTAATTACATGCCCAGTCCATCTCCTTTGGGCCAGGATAATGTTTTTCAATTGAGCTACAGTGCGCCCTGTGCAAAACCTCTGTATCTGCTACGAAACTCTTCCATTTTACTCCTAGGATGCGTCTTAGACACTTTTGATGAAACCTTTCTAGCATCTTTACATGACGCTTGTAAGTGGTCCATGTTTCGCCTGAATAAAGAAGTGCAGTCAATACACACGCTTTGTAGATACTGATTTTTGTCTGCAGGGAAATATCTCTATCAGCCCATACACGCTTTTCAAGCTTTCCAAATGCAGCACTTCCCTTCGCTATTCGATAGTATATTTCTGCATCAAGACCACCATCCCTTGACAGTGTGGTTCTAAGGTAAACAAAGGTGTCAATGACTTCTAATCTTGTTCCGTTCACAAAGATGTTTGGTTCAGTATATATTTGTCCAGGTGTAGGTGTAAACATTACCTTGGTTTTTCTCAGACTTACTGTGAGTCCAAAATATGTACATGCAGTGGAAAATCTATCCATTAAATGTTGCATATCTTCCTCTGTGTGTGCCAGCAAGTCAGCATCGTCAGCATAGAGCAATTCTCTGACAAGTACTCTGAAAACCTTTGCCTTACAGTTAAACCTGGTCAGATTAAATATGCTACCAGATGTCCGGAATCTGATTCCGATTCCCCTGTTACAATCCTCAAATGCATACCAAAGCAATGTGGCAAAATATACAGAGAAAAGTGTAGGGGCAGGAATATCTCCCTGTTTTACACCGTTGTCCACTGAAAATTCATAAGATAGATTACCATTAAAAACTATCTGAGCTTTCATGTTGCTGTGCAATTTCTCGAAGAGGCTCACAAAATGTGTCGGGCAACCAAGTTTGCACAAAACAATCCACAGTGCGTCCCTGTTTACCGTGTCAAATGCCTTAGTTAGATCTATAAAAACCTGGTATAGTGGCATTTGTTCCTCTAAACATTTCTCCTGAACCTGCCTTGCAGAAAATATCATATCTATCGTTCCCCGCTCGGGTCTGAAACCACACTGTTCCTCAGGAATCACATGTGGACACACATTCTCCACGAGACGTTCTAACATGATCCTCGAAAGTATCTTCCCAGTATGTGCCAGGAGAGTTATTCCTCTGGAATTACTACACACTGATTTGGGTCCCTTACCTTTGTATATAGGGATTAGAATGCCGTTTATCCATTCCTGTGGCACAGAGGACTCAGTCCAAACTTGACACAACAGGCTATGAATTTCGGAGGAGATGTGATCCCCACCTGTTTTCAGAATTTCAGCTGGAATACCATCCAGCCCAGGAGCTTTGTTGGATCTCAGTTTCCGTATTGCCAGTTTTACTTCTTCAATGGAAGGCGCATCGTCCATGTGTTGCATTATCACTCTTTGGGGGATATTATTTATGACATCCATGTTCACTACAGATGGATTATGGAAAAGTTCCGCAAAATGCTCCCTCCATCTGCTCATTATTCCAGGAGGATCCTTAATAACATCATTTCCGTCTTTTGATTTCAAGGGAACATACGTTGAGGACTGCGGTCCAAAAGCTTGTCGCAATAAGCCATACAAGTTTTTAATGTCTTTCCTTTCATAAGATGCCTGTATTTCCTCAGACAAATTACTCCACCAGGTATCTTTGAGCCTCCTTAATTCCTTTTGCAGTTCTGCTTTCTGCGCTCTGTATACCTTTTCTAGTCTTTCTTTGCCCTTAATGCTTGGGTTAAGAAGTTTTTCATAAGTAGACCTCTTTGCTGCCAGTAGCTCATTTACCATTGCATCATTGGAGTCAAACCAATCTCTATGTTGTCTCCTCTTAAAACCCAGCACATCCACTCCAGCCTTATATAATCCTTCTCGAAAAGATTATCATGAACCTTCAAAATAAATATTACTGCATCTATCCCGAAATAGCTGTGAGACCTGTGGCTGTTTAAGTTGTCCTACGTCAATTTTTGGGGGGACTCGCACACCTGCACTGCGCTTTCTTGTACGAACCCTGAATTTGAACTTAGCCCTAACCATTTTGTGATCAGTATCACAATCAGCTCCTCGCAATACTCTGAGACTACACAAATCCTGTAGGTCAGATTTCCGAGTTAATCATGTGATCTTGCTTTGATCGTGGATGAATCCAGGTGACTTTATGTTTCAGCTTATGGTGAAAAAATGTGTTCCCAACAGCCAACCCTAGTTCAGAGCACATTTGTAGCAGGTGTAAACCATTTTTGTTCACCTTACCTATTTCATACCGCCCAAGTACATTCCAAGCACTATTGTCCCTGCCAACACGTGCATTGAAGTCGCCGAGCACAACCAACTTCTCATTCAGAGGGACTGAGAGGATACTACTTCTAAGTTCCTCATAGAATGCATGGATATTTTCTTCATTTGCTGAGAGTGTGGGAGCATAGATGGAGAAAACAGTCACAAAGCGTCCACAAGAGAGAGGGATCCGGAGTTTCATACTTTGTGGTTGTTCTAGGTCTTTCAGTAAATTACTTCTAATTGCAAACCCAACACCACCCTCCCTTTTCTCTCCCTTTGGCCTCCCAACCCAGAACACTGTGAAGCCGGTTGCTCTTTCAACAAGATGATCTTCACCTGAACATCTTGTTTCAGATAGAGCTGCAATATCAACATTAAGACGTCTCGGCTCCTTAGTTACTAGAGCTGTTCTTCTTTCAGGCCTATCCGCTCGATCCAAGAGAGTTCTCACATTCCAGCATGCCAAGTTAAGTAAAACCTTTTTCCTCGCATACTTTTTATTATTGCTTATATTTCTTCGTTCGTTCCTGCTGTATTGAACCACCGTTAGCCGCAGTAAGCTAACCAGCAGAGTGCGGACAGACAATTTTTAATGCACCTTTTCTAGCAACTTCCCAGGTTATCCTGGTGAGCAGTGTTCTCCTTAAAAGGGCTGCTCAGACACAGGATTCTCCATGGAAAACAGCCCCTGTCCATGAAGACATGTTAGCGATGTTAAGATAAGAACCCTGCCGCCTTATGTGCAGATTTGTAACTGTATGCTTCCAACCGGTCAAGTCTGTATACGTCACCACTCCTCCATCGCCACAGGACTTTTCTCTCCTCCTTTCTTCTTTCTTCCTCTCCTCTCTTGCCCTTCTCACTCCTTGTTCCTTCCTCCCCCCATCCATCCTTCCCTCTCCCCTCTCTCTCTTTCTTTTCCCTAATTTTTTCTCGGGTCATACTAAGATGACTGTGATTTGACAGTGTTTTGGGGACATCTGTACTTCATTGGATTTTAGGGACAAACGCTTGTACAACACCTTTGCCACTCTCTAGGTCAAAATAGTATAATCCAGTGACAAGCGAGAGCAAGATGACTAGTACTAAGTTGACTGCAGGTTTTATATCAGAGTATCCTCTCCTAGGCTTTTCCTCAAAAGGAGACTGCAAGCCAGCAGTGGTAGATCAATTTGAATTCGGAGTTTTATTCTCCTATACTGGTTGTCCTAACCACGACCTCATAAAAAAAAAAAAAGAGCCCAGTCTGCTCCCACAGAAGTCATGGACCTGGTTTTATGTCGGAGTGTCCTTCTCCTAGAAGAGTTGCCTTCACTTGGCTAATGGGCCTCATCTACCCCACATATTAACCCCCCCCCCCCAAAAAAAAACAGAATATAATAAGTACATAGAAAATACATAGAAAAGTCAATATAAAAGATGTAGATATGAAAGGAGAAAAGTAAATGCAATGGAGATACATATAAAATATAAAATATATATAAAAACGATGTGTAAAAAACACATAAATACGATGTGTAAAAACACATAAAGATACATAAAAAGTAAATATAAAAATATATAATATATATATATATATATATATATATATATATATATATATATATATATATATATATATATATATAAAGAAATGCATATAAAAATATACACACACACAGCACAGCAAAACAACACGCGCACACAGAATTTAAACACACACAGAAACAAACATTGTTGGGTGGACGTTACTACACAGTAGTTCTTACGTCCTTTCGACGAGTCTTATTTTTCATCCCGCAGGATGCCAGCAATCACCCTCCTCACCAAGCGAGCTTGGTGGGGTTGCCAGTTTAGTCGCCGACGACCCGACCATGAGACAGGTTGTACTGGATTACATGTTACCAGTAGCGCTCAGGAATACTTATAAGAGCGACCTGACATATTATATACATACATACATACATACACACACACGCACACACACACACATATATATATGTATGTATATATATATATATATATATATATATATATATATATATATATATATATATATATATATAAAGAATATGGGGGGTTTAGTTCACTGATGATCTATTAGGCTTTCGTGTTAGCAAGTATATATTAGACGAGAAGGACAGTAAATGCTAAGGCAGGAGAAGTATCTCAAGTCATTCATAATAATTTAGAGTAAGGTGAATTTCACCTTACCCTAGATAATTTTAAATTATAAATTACGCTAAATTATTTCAAATGACTTGAGATACTGGTCCTGCCTTGGTTTTCTCTGATGGTAGACAAAGTAGAGCAGCAGCTTCATATCAGATTACTCTATTTTTGTTTTCCTGTGATGTGAGTTAAAATCCTATTTGGAGCAAATTTTACTTTTTAACCTTTTAGAATTGGTATCAATACATTTCCTGCTTTTGATTCAATCTAATTTATCTTTACTTTCAAAATAGTATCACTTGTATATGCATAGTCCTCTGTTAGAAAAAATGAGAGCACCGTATAAATGGCGAGCATCATTTTATTTACTCTCATGTCTGAGTTTACCTCCCATAAGTATAGTTTCGACAGAAAAGGGATTCGTGAAATGTTCAACTTCGCTGTTTTTCGACATATCAATGCAGTTACATATAGAACTCTAGTTGTTATATATAATGTATTTGAACTTCTTGAGAAAGTTACGCCATAGAACTAATTCCTTTTTAACATTATTCAGATTGCAAACAAAGCTCTTCTTGGATATGACGCTTGCGTACCATCCGAAACAACAAAGATAAGTCCCTAGTCTGACTATAACATCAAATATGAGTTCCTAGTCTGAATGTATCAGAGTATAATAATGACACTACTACATCGCACTTAACGTATTTCCTTGTGTTAATTTCTGTAGTTTGTTGAACTAAAACGTGTGGAATTATTTTCAGGGAGATTTATCTACTACTTTTTAATATATTTAGACGTAGAGACTCCCTCCGTTGTTAATGGTTGATAGCATAATAGTTATGAGCAAAGGTGCAATGAAGACACCAGAAGCAAATTTGAACTTATGCTTCATGATTTGATAACGATGTCTTACTCACTCGCCCATTTCGCTTCTACTTTTAGTATTCATATAACTAGCGTTAAACACATACTTACAGGTCTATCACATCCTCACGTAGCTAGCAACCACCTTTCCCAGTAACGAGAGAATAAAGTCATTCTGATTTTCATAGAACAAGTGGACAGCAATACTTTAACAAATGCATCAACTGTAAAGCTAAGCCGTGTAGACGACAACCTCTATGAATCATTTCGAATTTATATTTCAACATAGAGAATTCACATCCATGACGAAAGATTAGATATCAGCGTGTTACACTGACGGTTTGAAATGTAACAAGTGCAAGACAGAAGTCTCCTGAGGGAAATAGCAGAGTTTGAATAAATGATGTTGCATTTCAATGGAGTATTATTCTCGGTCCTGTCTGCCAATCATCCGTGATTACCTTAATGTCTGTAAAAGATAATCCAATATGGATTTCGAGAAGGCTGAACGATAGTCAGAAGCATCAAAATTCAAAGTTGTTGTAGTTGTTGTTGCGCTTGGTAATAACCATTGTTTGTTGTTGTTGATGTTGCTGCAGGAGCTGCTGCTGCTGCTGCTGCTGCTGCACTGTTGATGTTTTGGACAGGAATTTAGTAAACACAAGATAATGTACTGCTGTCCGCTAGAATGGTTATAACAAAATCAAACTCCCCAGGTTAAATAATCTGTGTTATCATGGGACAGTAAAACAATGTGTGGTGGAGTTGAACATTGTTTGATGAAAAATAAATGCAATCCATTTAAATGATTAGAACACAAGGCAGAAAATGGGAAATAAATAAAAGTATTGTAGTCAGTTATTAATGTACGTTTAATATACATTCACTTCTGGACGAGACAGCGAAGCCTTTACGTAGTTGTTTGAAGTTTTAGAAATAGCAAGCAAATCCTCTTCAAATCATATCCTACTGACTTAATTAAATGACACATCATATGATGTAGTGATAAATACATTGCAGCTGTTGAAAAATAAACGAGATGGTCACGGATGGGAGTTTTGCAAGTATAGACTACCATGTCCAGATCTCACCTGAGGCAAAAGCTGTATCAACAACAACGACGACAGCAATATTTAGATTTCTAAACTCATTTTTTAAAGATTATTTTTCTTTAATTAGTTACTATATTTAATGAAAATGCTTGTTATTTTGGTAGGAAAATGCAGGCGTGTTAGGAAGTTTGATTCGCAACCATTCGGTTCTGGATTCGACCAGACAGCACGGCATTTTGAACTTGCATTTTATATACATAGATCAGGTTGAATAATTCTAAGTTGATGGTTATAGGAACAAAATATAAGACAGGTGGGACTTCAAGAGACATGACACAATACAGAGAAAGGATGGAACATCGTGATTAGCGAGCGGCTTACGACAGTAGACACAACATAGTACCAATCCACGATGCGGTAGATTGGCCGAACTGGTAGTATCTGTACAGGGTTTTGTGTTGTCAGTATGTGTGTGTGTGTGTATGTGTGTTCGTGCATGCATACATGTATATATCTTTCATATTTGTAAGGTGTAAAAGGTGTGTATTTTTATTTAATATCTTTATTAAATGTGTTATTTGTTTAAATGATATTGTTCCATCTGTGTCATTTATTGACTAAGATCTTTAAAAGTAACTAAATTTTGTCAACACATGAATACTCCAAATGAAAATAAAATATTTTTTGCTTGTGCCGCAAGTGCTTTGTAACTGAATGAAGAAAATGTCTGGCCGAGTCTATTTTTAAGCAATTTTCGTATTGTGTCTGTCGTTTTCTGAATTTTTTTTTCTATTGTTTATTATCTATGGTTACTATTTTTTCGTTTTCTTTATGATTTATTTGTAATGAGATTTTATGATTATTTACAATTTGTTTTGTTTTGCTTCTGATTAAGATTTGTTTTTGTATATTTCTCTTCTGAAACTTATAAAGACATCATGTAATTTTTCGGGAACACTAAGTTTTAATGTTTTTTTAATGTTTTCTAAGTTATCAATTATATGATGGTAGTATTCCTATTAAGATTTCAGTTACGGTAATGCTTCGACATACGAATTAATTTGTTCCCGGAGACCGCTCGTAAAGTGAAAAATCGTAAAGCAGGGCAATAATTTCCCATAGTAGCAATATTATAAATCGTAATTCGTTCCCAGAAAAATATTCTACCTATTAAATTTAAAATACTCGTAAATAAATGGCAATGAAACAACAGTAGAATGCAAAGGATATTTTATCTAAAGTAAAAAGAATGTCAAGATCGTTTATAATAAAAAATATAATCGTTTTCTGAATCACTTTCACTCGCATTAGACTCGCGCACACCATCACTTGCAGACGCGATCGCCGATTCACAAGCACTGCTTTCTTTAAAAAAAAAACAAAAAAAAACAAGTCAAGAGTTGTTCGCTCTCTATAAATTTCTCGCTAACATACAGAAGCATTTATAATAGAAACTTTTGCACTTCGTTCAAAATTTGGATCTCGTGCTTCAGAAATAAAACTCATAACATATAATGAACGTCCTGTGTGTAATTCATTTGTTGTTCATTTATTTCAAGATTAAATTGTAAAGTATTCCTCAAAATACATAAATAGAGAACGTCACTTTATTTGATATAGCCCTTGGTATAGTCTATCTAAAAATATATCATGGTCAAGAGTGCAACGTCTTTGGTCATATGTCCACTCCGTTAGAGACGATCAAGGATTCAACAACACCTACCAGAACAGAAATAGTATATAGTTGCAGATCCTCGCCAAGCTCAGATATCAAATCTTTTATACAGGGCTTCCATTAACTGGTTAAATTCAAATCAAAATTCCGTTATAATCAGAAGAAATTGAAGGAAATTTCTGTTATGACATCAAGTTGATAAACATCGATTTGTCCGTGTTTGGATCTGTGCAGTGTGGATCTAATGTTGCTGGTTTTGTTTCAACAGACGATCTATTTAGGCAGCTGAAAGTCTTCTGGAAGCACTGGATGTTTAGAATCACCGCACCTTGATGTGACGGGTGTATGTAGTCCTATGTTTTGGTCCTATTTAAGAAAATAGAAGTCCTAACTGCACTGTAGGCGAAAACCTTTCTATGGAAGTAGAGATAGAGGTTTAGAGAGACCTGCTTTCTAAGTCTTCTAGAAGTAGCAATGACAGAAGTTAGTTTTGAAGTCTCTCGCCCAAATGTGCCTTCAGTAGCGATACTGCTGCCTGGGTAACTGAATCTGGACTCTATAGCTAATTGGTTGTTGCTTCTGTATCGAGAATGTCGGCAGAGGTAGTTTTTAAATGCGTTATTTCCCTCAGTTATCTGGATGTTAATTATCAAACCCATTCTTGTAAATGTTATAACAAAAGCGCAGATAATGGTATCTAGGGTTTCTGGAATGTGTGCTAAGAGTGAAAGTTATCAAAATACTGCATATCAATATCTCCTAAAATCTCAGCTTGGTGATTGTCAGCAACCTTATAATGGTTGTGTTGTTGTTGCTGGTGGTGGTTCATCTTCCATCGTCTCTGATAGAGTGTACGTATGATTAAAATCGTTATGCTCCCGACTATGAGATTTTATTTTGATAGACTATATCTTGTACTATATCAAACATTATGACGTCTCTCTTTCACACATCAGTGGAATGATCTGAAGGAGGTTTGCTTCCAATTTCTAGCATGCCAATAAAAAGCATAGATGCTGCCAGATTGGTTTAATGTTTCGGATTATAAACGGGTCATCAACAAATCATAAATTCATAGTAACACCTGCCCTCTGTACATCCCTTTGTGTAACGATGAAGTCAGAAACTTGACGCAGATACTAAAGAGTTTAGGAGCTAGAATATAACATTAGCTGACTACTATCTTTACACTGCAGAATGTAAACCTTCATATCTATCACCGCACAAAAGTTGAGCTTTCATTGATGTATAGAACTGGAGGTAGTGGTTCACGAATTCGGGTGGCTAAGCAGATATTCTAAGAACTTTAAACGGAAATACCAAATTATATCTCTTACCTTTTGCCTATTTCAGTCATTAGAACGCGGCCATGATGGAGCGGCACCTTGAAAAATTATACAACCCCAGTACTAGTTGCTTTTAAAGTCCGGTACCTAAATAAAACAATACTGGTCGTTAAGTAGTGGTGGAAGACACACACAAACACACACACACACACACACAAACACACACACACACTCACACACACACACACACTCACACACACACACACGCACGCACATGCGCGCACACCCACCCACACACACACACTCACACACACACACACACACACACACACACACACACACACACACACACAGATATACATATATACAGATATATACTGTGGGCTTCTTTCTGTTTCCGCCTACAAAATCCACTCAGAAGGTCCTGGTCGGCCGGAGGCTACAACTGACTACGCGTGCTCAAAGTGTGACGCAGTGGAACAAACTTGAACCATGTGGTTGCGAAGCAAATTTTTTACCACATAGCAACGCCTGCGCCTATATATAGTAGCGTATATATAAAATAAATATGTATGTACAAGCATATATAAAAAGAAATATACATGTATATTTATATATATATATATATATATATATATATATATATATATATATATATATATATATATATTATATATCTCCATATGTAGACGCATATTCAGATAAATATGTGTGTGTGTGTGTGTGTAATATATATACATACAAAGACATACATGCGAATATATATATGTATACATATATGTATCTATGAATGTATATGTATATATATATATATATAAATATATATATATATATATATATGCATATATATACACATATATATACATACATACACATGCATATATCACACACACATACCTACACGCGCATACACCTGCACACGCTCACATACATATACATGTATATATGCGTGTGCGTTCTTATGTGTGTGATCGTGCGCACATGCGCAACTCTCTGTTTTCATGTGTCAGAATGTCTCTTTCCTTTTTCTTTTCCTTTTCCAACCATTACCATCTCCGTTAGTATTTATTTCCTCCTTGCTCTCCTTCTCCCTATCACAATCTCCCCCTCCCGCCTCCTTTCCTGACCCTCACACTCTTTACCCCCAACACTCCCCCCTCTATTTACTTCACAATTCCCCCTCTACCTCAGCACACTACAATCTCAGTATAAGATACGTTCTTATGTACGAGTCCAGAATCAATTATTCAAATGACATGATGCAGCAAACACCGTTAGTGTCAGCTTTGTTCCCATGGTGATATAGATTCTCTTTTCTCCCACCCCTTCTCTCTGTCTTCCTCTCTGTCATTCTCTCTGTTATTCGTCCCTTTTCTCCTTCATTGCTTCTTTCATTTTTTCATTTACTTATTTAGTTATTCATTTATTCATTTTTATCTTTCCTTACCTTCATTAATTCATTATTTTATTTACACTTTTAATTTTTTTCATTTTGATTGCATTTATTTTCAAAATTTTCTCATTTCTTCCTTCTCTTACTTCCTGGTTTCATTCTTTTTATTCTTCCTTTCTTTCCTTTTCTTTCTTTCTATCTTTCTTTCTTTCTTTCTTTCTTTCTTTCTTTCTTTCTTTCTTTCATTTTTACTTTCGTGCTTTCTTATCTGTTTCTCTTTTTTCCAACATTCTTTCGTTTATACATTCATTCGTTTATACATTCATTCTTTATCTTTTTCGTGATCACTCTCTCTCTCTTTCTTTTTATCTATCTATCTATCTATCTATCTATCTATCTATCTATCTATCTATCTATCTATCTATCTATCATTCTTTCTTTCTCTTTTTCATTTCCTACTTTGAATACTTCTGCTTTTCTTTCCTTTTCCTTACCTGTACCTTCTGCCGTCTTGTTTTGCTTTTTCGTTTTATTCATTCCTACTTTTATGCATTAATTCTTTTTCTTTCCTGTTTTGCATTCATTGTTTTCTATTCTTTTCTGCATTCATTCAATTTCTTCTTTCTTACAGCTATTGGTCCAGTTGTTTTTCCTTATAATTCTTATATAATATAATTTTTATATTTTTGTTTTGGTTTTATTTATTGATTTTTGTCAATATTGCTATAAATTAATAAGTTAGTATATTAATTCAGCGAATATTTTCTTTCGAATATCAGTATATTAATCCACTGAATATTTTCTTTCGTTTTCTAATTCTTTTGTTCAAGAAATTATTTGTAACTCTTACATTCAATCATTTATTCAGCCAATCATTCATTCACTCATTCATACGTTAATTAATTAATTGATTAATTGATACACTCATTTAATCTTTCACTCATCCAGTCATTCACTCATTAATTCATTCACTTAGTCAATCAGGGTTTTATTCAGTCACACAATCAAACATTCATTCACATTATCAATCTCTCAGTCACAACCATTCGCTCAATCAGTCATTCGTTTACTCTTCATTCCCTCATTGACTCATTGACTCATTCTTTCATTCGATAATTTACTTATTTACTCAATCATTTATTCAGTCATTCAATCATTTGATTTCAACTTATTCACTTAGTTCTGTTTGCTTTCATTTCTTCATATATTCTTTCATCCAAAGGCACTGATTCATTCCCGCAAACATTTGGTCTAGAGAAATAAAAATAAATGAATACGAACAAGACTGATGTGAAAGGTATGAAATCATGTCTTTCATGGGAACATCGGTAATGTAAGTCAAATGAAATGGAATAGACGAAACCAGGTTTCGAAACCTCCTCGCAAATTCCACTTCCAAGTAGTTTAGGACGAAGACTATATTTCATATATTTCTCTCTCTCCCTCTTGTATCAGCGAAGAAAACGTTCTCTAAGCTATTTCAGAAACGTCATGTTTGCAGAAACAAATTTGGCCATGTTGTGAGTTTAAGAAAAAAAGAAGAAAAACCATTTACAAAATAATTTGTATTCAACATGAAGTTTTTTCATAATTGCGGACTAATACAATTACTAGACCGGAATGTGTGTGTGTGTGTGTGTGTGTGTGTGTGTATACATATATATATATATATATATATATATATATATATATATATATATATATATATATATATATATATATATATATATATATATATATATATATACATATATATATATTGATAGAAAAGACAACAAAAGAAAGAAAGAGACCTCGATATTATGTAAATATAGGATTTATATATATACATATATACAT
>NC_142932.1:80453733-80463733 GCF_046866305.1 Octopus bimaculoides
AGTAGCCAAGCCTTAGCCAGGCGGCGCTGCTGACCATCTGCTCGAAGGTTATTTATCTAATTTCAGTGGAATCTATCCACTGGTTTTCAGAAATAGAGTTATTAATATTTCTAAGTCTCTCTAAAGGAGACTACGGCAGCGGTACTGGAAATTAATAGTTATCGCCAAGCCAACATGGCAGTCCCAAAATTAGGACGAAAGCTGCCGTGAATTAGCTCCAAGAAGCCATCGCCTCTAGCTAGCTATGTGACACACGAAACCTGTGTCCTTTATAACCTTCGAACAGGGGAGGTCAGCAGTGTCCCCCTGCTGGTTTGGCATCTGCAGACTAGACTAGTTTCAGGGTGTTGCCCCTTGTCAATGCAGAGTAGCCAAGCCTTAGCCAGGCGGCGCTGCTGACCATCTGCTCGAAGGTTATTTATCTCATTTCAGTGGAATCTATCCACTGGTTTTCAGAAATAGAGTTATTAATATTTCTAAGTCTCTCTAAAGGAGACTACGGCAGCGGTACTGGAAATTAATAGTTATATATATATATAGTTATATATATATATATATATATATATATATATATATATATATATATATATATATATATATATATATGTATATATATATGTATATATATATATATATATATATATATATATATATATATTCATTTTTCATTTTTCATTTTCATTTTATCTAGTTTCAGCTCATGAGCTGTGGCCATGCTGGGGCACCGCCATTTGGTGTTGCTACACAATTTTACTTCATGAATTTTACTTCAGGAATTGACATTTGGTGCATGAGAGAGTTTGATGCAGCTGCTCTCATCTGCGCCTCCTGCCGTGAAGTTGGTTCATCTGGGACACATGACAGGAAGAGGTCCAGCCTCGTCTTGAAGACACCTACATCCACCTCATGCAGGTCTCTCAGGTCCTTCGGGAGGATATTGAAGAGCTGTGGATCCCTGAAGCCCAGGCTATTGCAGTATCTTCTCCTACATCTTAATGGCAAATTTGGAGTCCTTGGCACTATGCAATGGCGTCCAGTTCTTTTATTTGTGTAACTTTCGATGCCAAAGTTTGGGACAATTCCTTCGAGAATCTTTCAGATGTATATTATGGCATATCTTTCTCGTCTACGCTCTAAGGAATAGAGTCTTAATCTCTTGAGTCTTTCCCAATAGCTTATATGCTGCATAGAGGCTATCTTCTTCGTGTAGCTTCGTTGGATTGCCTCAAGTTCTGAGATTAATTTGACACTGGTTGGTGACCATAGCTGAGAGCAATAGTCAAAGTGGCTTAGAACAAGTGTCTTCCAGAGCACCATCATGGTTTCCTGATCTCTTGTTCTAAAAGTCCTTAGAATCCATCCGGTCAGTCGCCTGCATTTCATTGACAATTTAGCAACATGAACATGAAAGGATGCATTATTACTCATGTAGATGCCCAGGTCTCGCACTGTCTCTGCCTCTGGTATTGCAGTCCCTCCAGGTCCAGTGTATTTAATGGGTTCTGCATTTAGTCTTGCATGCTGATAGCATAAGGCTTGAAACTTTTCAGCATTAAACTGCATGTTATTCTTTTCAGCCCACTTGTATATTTCATCCAGCTCACATTGCAGGTGCATAGTGTCTTCAGGGTTCTGTATTACCTGTGAGACTTTTGTGTCATCTGCATAACTTGTGAACGTGGCTTTCTGTGTGGCTGAGGGCATGTCTGAGAGGGCCATTATGAACAGTAGTGGTCCCAAAACAGTGCCTTGCGGAACACCGCTCACTATTTGTGTATCATTGGAGGTGGCCCCATTGGCTACTACCACCTGACTTCTATCCTTCAGAAAGTCATGAAGCCATTCTCCCAATTTTCCAACTATGCCGAGATCACGCAGTTTGTGACATATCATTCCATGATCGACTTTATCAAAGGCCTTTGCAAAGTCGAGATATATCACTTCCACATTTGAGTGGTTAAGTAGCTGTTTCAGCACCCAGTCATAGTGTCGTAAGAGCTGAGTCAGGCAGCTTCTTCCTGGTCGGAAACCATGTTGGGTGTCAGGCAGCAAGTCATTTTCTTCAAGGAAGGCGATTAGTTTTCTTCTGACTATTCGTTCCATGACCTTGCTGATGTGTGAGGTGAGAGAGATAGGTCTGTAGTTCTTGGCTTCCGCTCTGCTACCTCCTTTATGAATAGGGCATATTTTCCCCTCCTTCAGTTTTCTTGGGAGTTTGCCAGATGCAAGGAAGCTCTGAAAGAGGGACTGCAGTGGTCTTGCTAGGACTCGTTTGCATACCTTTAGAAGGATTGCTGGGAATCCATCAGGGCCAGTAGCTGAGTTTGGGTTCAATTCATCTATAGCCCTTATTATATCGTCTTCCTTTATATCGATGTAATCAATCATCATTGCCTCTGCTTTTATATCTGCAGTGGTAAAAAAGTCAGTTGGATTGCTGACTTGAAAGTGCCCTAGGTGTGGAGTGAAAACACTTTTGAATTGATCATTTAGTATTTCACTTATCCTCTTTGGGTTTCCTGTTAGTGCACCATCTTTTTCAAGGAGTGGCCCTATCCTGCAGTGCACTGAAACTGTTTCTTTGGCAAACTTGTATATATATATATATATATATATATATATATATATATATATATATATATATATATATATATATATATATATATATATATATGTATGTATATATATGTATATATATATATGTATATATATATATATATATATATATATATATATATATATATATATATATATATATATATATACATACATATATATATACACACACATATATATATATATATATACACACACATATATACACACACACACAAACTTATATATACAAACATATACAAGCACACATACATGAGTTTGTTATGAATTTATTTTGTATTTTTTTAATAAATTTATATACTTTCACTCTTCCTTCGTTTATCTTTCCTTTTCTCTCACCCTTTTCCTCCCTCTCACCCCACTTTCTCACTCAACTTCACCTGTTTCGTACCAAAACCAAAGCTTCCTCCCCCCCGTCCCATCTTCCTTCTTATTTCTCACCCACTCCCCTGCTCCCCCACCGTCTTCCAGCACTCCCTCTCCACTTCTACAAATGTCCTATGCCAATTGAGTTTAGATGCTGTTTCAGCACCATCACCATCACTACTATTACTATGACTACCACTACTATGACTACCATTACTATGACTACCACTACTATGACTACCATTACTATGACTACCGCTACTATGACTACCATTACTATGACTACCATTACCATCACTATCAGCATCATACAGCCCCTCCTACTAATCCACTTTTCCTCCTCATCTCTTCCTCCTTCTCATCCCAACCTCCTCTCATCGTTCCTCTTGCTCCTTCTCATTGTCTCCTCCTCTTCTTCGCCTTTTTCACTTCCTCCCCTCCCTCCCTTCTTTATCTCTTCTTCCCATTACCTCTCCCCTCCTTTCCCCTCTTTCGTTGCTATTCTCTCACAACTTTAATTTACTTCCTTCACCTTGTAAGACCGCCAGTCATTATTTTATCAAGGATTCAAACTTAGGCACATGCTTTCCCTCCCTCTCTCTCCCACCCTCTCTCTTCCTCTCTCTCTCTCACACACACACACACACACATGCGCGCGCGCGTACTTCAAATCATTATGTTTCTATGATTCTCCAAGGCTTTAATTATCTTTGCAGAACCCTTTCTGGTTGTCGTCATCACATTTCACATCACATCAGTCATCAACAGTTGTCGAGTGGTAAATAGTTAAGTTGTGCTTTCCTTAGGTTGTTTTCGAGCGTAAATTAAGCTGCAACGTTAATTACACCATCAATTCTCCACCGCTAGTACTTTGCAAACGATGGTATTCTATTCTTGGTCGTTCCACTTGAGAAGAATAGTAGTCCAAATCTTCCTCGAATCAAGCCTTCACCGTCTTTAAAACAAAATAAGGAAGGATATTTTAAAATAACTTTGCAAATATCGTTATATTTAGGGGTGATCATATTTTGCCAATTAAACACTTGCACTATATGTTTGGTCTTCAGTTTTATGATTATAATTTTAGTTTCAATGTTAAAGTTCTTTCATTACAAATCCTGAGACTACTTCAGTAACTCCCTATCCAACGCAAGTTGAAGAATATCAACAGAACATTTACTGATCGGGAGACTCTATACTGAAACGAGACTCCAATTTATTCTAACTGTCGTTTTGAATGAGACTTTCCAACAGTTTATTGAACCGCTATATCTGTAAAGAAAACAAACTAGAATTAAAATAAGAAGACTGAAATTTCTTTTGATTATAGGGGTACTCAACCAGAGCCCGCCTGGAGCTAAATAGCAACAACAAAAACAATAACACTAATAAGTGAGTCTGTTAGGAAGGATGTACCATTTCATATTTTAGACTTTCTTTAACCTGAAAACAAAATAGCGAGCCATGAATCCTTGGTATGTAGACGGGTCTTCTGAGACGTGTGGAGGTTACTAGTTTTGTCACTGGGGATCTCTGCTCCTTTCTAATACTGCAGACACTGTGAGTATTCATCCATCACCTTCGCACAGTGCAGCGTACGTAATTAAGAGAGATAGATAGATAGATAGATAGATAGATAGAGAGAGAGAGAGAGAGAGAGAGAGAGAGAGAGAGAGTGAGTGAGAGAAAGAGAGAGAGACAGTGAGAGAGAGAGAGAGAGAGAGAGAGAGAGAGAGAAATGATGAGACGCGTATCGAGTTGTATTGCACATTGTAGATACCGAAGGGAATAAATAGCATAGTTGGCTGCAGCGAAATTTGAACTCAGGTATTTTACATGATATTCTAAAGACTCTGCAAATTCGTATTCTATGCTGTGATATATCCCCTCATATTTTCCTCTCTTCTGTACCTAAAAAAGCAAACATTCTTGTGATCTCAAATATCTCTATAAGTGTATTTACAATGAAAAACAAGACAAAATCAAAATCGCACTCTTTCTTTACTCCTTCAATAGTGTTTTAAATTTTGGCACAAGGCCAGAAGTTTCGGGGAAGGGTACTTATTTTAACGACCCTGAAAGGATGTAAGGCAATGTCGACCTCGGCAGAATTTGAACTCAGAACACGAAGGCAGACGAAATGCCACTAAGCATTTTGATCGATGTGTTAACGATTCTACCTACTCGCTGCCTTATTACCCCTTAAATATTAAATGAACATGATAGTTGCTTTTAATCTAAAGCTTACTGCTTCTAGTGTGAATTGAGTGTACACTGCTTTGAAGTGATCTTCGTTTACAGACTGAACAGGAAACAAATTTAATTATATTTTTAAAGCGAATGTTTAAAAGGGAATATATTTTTTTCATTTTTTTCTTCATTTTTTATTTTATTTTGAATACCTTGTTGCTGAGCCTAGGCTATGAGGAGCTGCTATGTGATCGACTGACCGGCTTAAGATAACAACCGAATTTTACCAGATCATACCCTACCATTTTAAAATAAATGATACATTGGACAAAATGGCCTTTCGTTTTAATAACACATTAATGTAGTCGAGAGGAAGATGTGCTCATGTTCTTACCATAACCCCAAGACACGCAGACATCGAAGTAGTTAATTATGCTCTTGGATAGTTGTAAATGGGCAGCTGCGGGAAATACATTGGCAAGAACCGAGTTCCAGATGGCCGATGTCCAAGGGAGGTAGGATTGGGCAGAGTGATTAGTATTAGATCTGGAGGTTGGTGAACACATAATGGGTGATGAGAGGAGAAGAGACAAGTGGATAGAGACCGCTCCGTTGAGAAGACATAACAGACGTCTTTGAGACTACAGTAGCTATTATAATAGCTAGAGACGTCTATATTAGCTAGAGGCTACAATAGTACCAATAGAAAAAGCAGAGAGAGGTGGCAGCACATCTGTGTACTATAGTTAAAGTGATTTTGTGGACGACTTTATGCTAATCAGTCGGTGGCCTTTTTTGTGTGTGATCTAAGATGTCAGGCTGTATAATAGTAGCACCATCCTAGATGTGGTAAGCAGTACTCTCATTCGAGCTTGGGAAACGGTTAGAGTTTTCTGGAAGTTGAAGTATTATCTGAACTTGAGAAACTAGGACTGTGTTTGAAGTTAAATCTTTGCTATGTTAAAGATAGGTACCCACCGGTATGCTTAAGAAATTATCAGTGACAACGAGGACTCCTACTTCCAAATCTGTGTTCATGATATCATTAAGGATTTGGTGCAAGGCATTTACATTGTATGCGGATGGTGCATAGGCAGGGAAGATTAGGAATGAAAAGCGATGTCATCCACGTAGGAGTGAGCGTTGTTGAAAAATACTAAGCTGGTCTTTGATGTATATACGAAGGCTAAGGAGATGTAACCCGAAACTTGGGGCGCAGTAGAATTCGGAGAGTGTGGGTCAGCACATCCGTGATGGTGCCAAACAGGATACCATAGATCCATGAGATAAGTGACGGATCAAGCTCATAGTTGAGCAGTCTTGTCAGGAGAATTGTGCGCCAGATATGGTCGGATGCTTTGATAACGACAAGTGTAACAATGTAACAATGTCTTGAACAAAATAATTTTTCGAGGGTGTGCATCCATCGTTGTGGGGATGTAATGGCCATGGTGGTGACGATATGACGATGCTGTTAATAGCAGTCAAGATAGTTGTGGTGTGGTTGGGTGATAATATTGGAAATATTGAACAATATCCTTATTATTTTTTCCCCCTTTCAGCCCCAACAACATCATTGCCACTATTTCAGTCATTTTACTGTTTTTGCTTGCTTATTGTTTACTATATTATCTTCATTCTATTACAAATGGTAAACTGGCCTATTCACACCATTCAACGCTGTGTGTGTGTGTGGCATCTGACTAACGTTGTTTGTATGAACAACTAGTTACACTCCCGGATCTTCGTTTCTTTTGTGATTAATTGCGTAAAGACGCGCCCACACACGTTTGAAATAATTTTAATAGAGCTAGCCCTACAGTTTTAATGCATTAGTGAAGGCGTGATAAACTGAAGGCATACTCGTACACCCATCACAACCAGCACCAACACCACCGCCGCCGCCTCCACGGCCACGATGATGATAATGATGATGATAATCATCATCATCATCATCATCATCATCGTCGTCATTATATTCCTCCTTATTTTATGGCAGTCGTACACCAATATCATTGTCTTAGCCATAGCTGTATCTAGAAAATTTAAGCTACAAATTACTTCACTGCAATCTTTTTGATTTCCTATGTCTAGTCCAAGTAGTCTAACCTACATAGCAACATTATTTTATTTCTAGAACATAGTAGTTGCTAAATACAAATATTAAGAACCCAAATGTCGTTGCGATCATATTATCATGCGGTTCTCCCTGGTCTTAAAGAACAAGAATTGTCTCCTCATGATGTAGGGTTTGCACTCGATGTACTCATGCATCACATTTGATAGTAGAGTTCACTACCTTAAGCTGCTCGGCGATGGCTGTCATCAACAAATTGGTGCTTTCGTTGACGATGCCTTGCACCAGCTGGACGAATTTAACCATCTTGATCTCACCTGACAGCTGAAACTGTGTCTACTCTTAGTGATGGATGATAAGTTCCTCGAACCAGAAAATTCCGGCTCTTTCTATACCCAAAACATGAAGGACCTGGTCTCCTTCAAGAAGCTGGCAAATCCGAATCACTGTGCCTAGTGGTTAGAGGCATGAGTGTAGTATGCCTTTTAATTTATTGTGCCAGATCTACCATTTGGCATTGTCGATATGTCTGAAAGAGAAATAACAAGCGTAACAATACGTTAGGCCGTTTCACGTATATGGCCCGCTAAAATTTGTTCATAATGCTCGGTGCACCTTGTATAAAAGTTAACAGTTCTTGATTAGGAATGAGAAAACGCATTTACAAAGGAACAAAATATGAGGACATTAAAGATAATTTCAACATAATCTATAAAACAATGAGCACATAGTGTTTCTTTGTATCCTTTATGTCAACACCAATATTATATTGAAGTAGGAACAGAAATCCTGTTATTTATATTTCATCATTACAGTTTATGATTCTGTTTCCTAATCCGTTTACGTTTACCCTTCAATATTTGTTAACACTGATCAATTATATTCTAGACTTCATTATATACTATCATTGAACTTTAGCTCTTATGTCTTGCAGTAATTTCTGAGTCTAGCATTATTTTCTATCCTTCAGTCGCTTTTACTTTCATAAGAATTCTCCCTCTTTTTTATAGCTGTTATCTTCGATTTATTGATCTATATTTAACTCTTATATCTCGTTCTGTTTAACTTCTCAATCGTTCTTACAAGTATTATCAGTCTTTTTAGAATTTAAGACAAAATATTAATGCATCTTCGTTCTCACAACTGCTGCCATTCATCTAAAAAGGAGCACCCGCCAAAATATTAAAAAATCGCCGACACACTATTATCTTTAGCTGTTATAAGATTGTTCTCTTTTTCGTATAACTGTTATCTTTCATTTAACTGTTATCATTGCTCTTTGTTTTAAAGACTATTATTGTCTTCGCCTGTTATTCTCTTAAAACTTTTTTACATTTGATCTCATTACACCCTATTTTAGGCAAGTGTTATCTTTTAGCGTCCAGTACTTATTTCCTTTATCAGTATTCGATAATTTTTCTGATCGACAATTTTCGTTGTCGACCAGGAAATATTACTTTTCATGTTTTTATAATTCTCTTTTAGCAATCAACTCGCGTATTTTTCCCTCCGTCATCTAACTTATCTTTACATTTCTTTTATCAGCTTGTCATTTTCTGCTGATCTCTCATTATTAGTATTGATTTTGAATCTTAGTTTATATTCCATCAATCAGAAATCCATTTCTAAATCATTTCCTTTCTTTAAATCTCAAACATTAAATGTTCCTTAATGACCTCCGCTATATTTACCAACAATAGACAAAAAATGAAGCCAATATATACTATGACGAAAGGGGCGAGCTGGTTGAAATTGTTAGCACGCCGGACAAAATGCTTCATGTTCTGAGGTCATCTTTGCTTTTTATCTATTCGGGGTCGATAAAATAAGTACCAGTTGAGCACTGGGGTAAATGTAATCGATATGAACCTCCTCTGAACTTGCTGACCTGTTGCCAAAAGTTGAAACTAATATACTCTACGAAAGTTTGGTCATGAATTCTCAGTGATGGAGACACGTACTCAGACAGGAACTTTTCATAAATATCAAGTATCTGTACAAAATATCTGGACCAGTAACAATTTTGACATGTGGATTTCCATAGCAGAGATTTGAGAACAATCCAGCGAAGAGACAGGTTTGAAGAAAATTGTTCTCTGTCTGATGTTATCGCAGATAATGATTTTTGTTAAAATTTACTACAAAATATATTTATCCTTTCTCAATAAATTAGTTTTGTAGGAAAATAAAACAAAATTAAGAAGCACGAAAATACAAAACGAGAAAAAGAAATGATATATAAAAATAGGAATGCGAAGCCAATGAAATTCAGGCTGTTTAGCCACAGATCGGCCTTGATTCAACACACTTATGATGGATGATACTTCTGTAGCAATCTTTACGGCTTTCTGTTTTTTTGCAGATATCGTGTACATCTATCACTATAATGGGAAGTCAAAAATTACCCGCTCTTTCGCCATAACTTCCTTTAGATTGGCCGCCCTGCCTTCAGCACTCGAGTGTTAAAACGTGGGACTCGTTTGGTTACGTAACCGAGGTTTGATCTTGATCACTCCAGTTTTCTTTGTTGTGTTACAGAGTAAACATGGCCACCCACTAGCAGTGTGCACCAAGGAAGAACAAAGATCACTGATCCGATTTCTCTGGTCTAGAGGTGTATCGGGCTGAAATTCAGCGGAGGCTTTCAGTACAATATAGGGATAGCACTCAGCTGTAATCGAGGTGCAAATTAGTCAGGGTTCTGCATAAGAAACCATCCACAACAAGCTTCACTTCCGTACTGTCAATACA
>NC_142932.1:80468733-80483733 GCF_046866305.1 Octopus bimaculoides
ATAAGACAATATTGTTTGAAATGATCTTTAGAGATTACTTGATTTATCGGCCTTTATATAAATAACCCTTCTAAACAAGTACCACCAAGAAACTATAAATATCATGTAAGGAGTAACAATAATAACTTCTTAAACCTATAATATAATCCGTCAGTTTATATATAGAAAGATTAGTGTAAAATTTGAATGTTCCATAATTTAAATATTCCTTTAACTGATACCAGACATCAGTCTTTTATTGATATTAGCTAAATAAGTAAATGTATAATTTTTAGTCCAATATATTTTGAATTATACTTTTTCTATAAATCTTCTCTATTGGTGTTAATAAGCTAAATATACTTTACCATAGCGTTAGTAATTAAGCTATTTTATTTGTATAGTATTCTGCCCTAATTGATTATTTTATTTCATTTCTTTATTAATTTATAATTAGCCGTTATTTATTCATTAAAAAATTAAGCTAATCTTTGTATCTCTATAAATTCATACTTAGCTTATATAAAACTATACAGCTATATTCACTACATATAAAAAAAACTGCTTAGAATATAATTTTTATTCTTTTACCTCAATACTCCTTTATTAATACCAGTATATACCTATTAATCAATATTCATAGATACCATATGATGAGTTAGTATTTAAGTGTACAATATGTATAAATATTAAACTATTTCTGAATAATTTCTTTTCCTCCCTCTATTGTGGTAAAAGTTTGGTATATACTCAAAAGTATCCATAAATATATATCCTTCTCTTAATATATTATTCTTAATAACCCTCTGAATAGCCATAAACTTTATCTGTATACAATATAACAACATTGTTTTAAAAGTTTTAACTAGAGTACTACATGATAATACTTTCCTTGTTTCATTATCAATGGTCTGCTAGTGGATGACCCCCCCCCCTTAGTTGTCAGCCAACATCTTGCTTTCAGTTTTCCTTTACCAAACCTCATGATTTTTATGACCATACCAACTATGATTTCTGTCTGCTCTCTCAGCCATACCCCTAACAGATAAGGCCCTTTATTCTCTTAGCCTTAGATATACAAGTTTTGATAAACTAGTCTACAAATTAAAACTGACCCCATAAAAAACAAATAAAATCAGTGAGAGGCAGAGTCTTCTTGACAATTTATTTATTAACTTCTATGTCACAGTAGAAGCAACATGTCCTGTGTCTATTTCCTTAACTTCTTGAAGATTTTAGGCATAATTATACTAATGTGTCCATCTGTTCTAATGTAATTAAATTCTATGTCTTTGTGCAGCTGAGGATTGTTCTGCATTTTAAATTGATGTAATGATTACAGTGTTCGATTAAATGGAGTTGCATGAAAAGATCGTACTGCATTACCTCTGGATATCCTTGTTGCTTATTTTGACTTATGAATATATATATATATATATATATATATATATATATATATATTATAAATTGCTGAATATTCTATTTTACCATACATTTTATACTCCTAGTTTCGCTATTATACGAATTAATGGCACGCGTACTGAAAGCAAAACGCTGAGGGGTTTCGGGTAACAGTGTGTATATACGTAGGCGAGCTGGCAGAAACGTTAGCACGCCGGGCGAAATGCTTAGCAGTATTTCGTCTGCCGCTACGTTCTGAGTTCAAATTCCGCCGAGGTTGACTTTGCCTTTCATCCTTTCGGGGTCGATTAAATAAGTACCAGTTACGCACTGGGGTCGATATAATCGACTTAATCCGTTTGTCTGTCCTTGTTTGTCCCCTCTGTGTGTAGGCTCTTGTGAGCAATAAAGAAATAAGTGTGTATATACGTATACATACTTTATTAAAGCTACAAAATGTTCAGAAAACTGTTACTTATAGTTTCATGCTCCCGTTCGTTGTACAGTTGTGATGAAAACTGGATTAAAATCGTGATGGTATATGTTATATAATTTGATATAATATAATTGAAATAAAGGAATAAGCATTTAAATTTGATACGGTGGGTGATTTTCAAGATATAACATTGTAGTTGTTGTTACGAAACATAACTAGACCGTTATGTTTTGAAAACCAGATTTAAATGTTTATTCGTTGAATTGAATTATATTATATCATATTATATTACATGTACCATCACGATTGATTTTAATTCAGTATTCATCACAGCTGTTCGACGAACGTTTATGTGGAACTCTGAATAATAATTTTGGTATATACAAAGAAAAAGGTATATACAAAGAAAAATATATGTATAACCTGTGTAGCAGATATATAAACGGCAAATTTAACTAGTTCTCAGCAGATTGCACAAAATGGTGAACAGCCTTATTTGATTTTTGAACCTTATTGAGTTCTCATTCGAGGTGTCCACATCACCTTGACTACTGCCAGATAAATAAGCAGGCAATCTGTTTATATACCGAACAAATCCAATAGCTAGAGCGAACTAGAGTTGGTCCGTGAGATTACGTATGCCAAGCCACATCGACTAATGCTTTTTATTCATGAACATTGGGTGCATGGGGAGAAGAGACTTGCATATATCAGAGCTACCGAACCGCTGCTCTTAATTACAAAATGACGCCTTGTCCATACATTTTCCTGAGAGAACGTTCTCCAGGTACTGATCTATGGTCACGCAAGATGCAGAAGCCGCGTATGTTTATGCTTCTATGTATGTACTTATATGCATATGTATGTACGTATATATGTATGTATGTATATGTACATATAAATACACACATAACTATACATATTAAACAACCACACACATATGCATATGCGTGTGTTTTTATGCATATGTTTATGAATAAACACATACTTAAAAACACACACATATGCATATGCGTGTGTTTTTATGCATATGTTTATGAATACACATATACTTGCTCTGATTATCTGCATTATATGTTAGATTGACTGAGTGGTAGTTCGTTCGTTTTGATCATCGTCATCACACTTCTTTATATTCACGATGATGGTAATGATTATGATGATGTTAGTGATGATGATGATAGTGACTACAACGGTCAAGATGTTAGTGATGATGATTATTCTGATTGTAATATTTATTGTCATCATCGTCATTCTCATCATCAAGCAATTATTTGTATTATTGTCTTATGTGATCTGATTCCACAATTCAGAAATATTGAGAAAAAGAAAAAAGAAAAACCCGCATAAAACAAACTAACAAACAAACAAATCAATGACGGTTTATCAGATATTGACATGAAAGATTTAGTTGTTGGTTATAGAGTATGGAAATATAATAACAAATATTGTATGGGTGGAGGTAGGAGAGGAGAATTAAGAAGGAAAAGAGAGAGGGGGAGAGGTAGGGTATTGGAAGAGAAATAATTATTGATAAAGAAAATGAGAGAGAGGGAGTGAAGTTGAGAACTAGTGAAAGTGGGAGTTTAGAGATAAGGGTAAATTGAGAGAAAGGGAGAGGAAGTGTGAAAGAGGGTTGAGATGGAGAGAAAACGGGTGAGATATACTGAGATAATGAGGGAGAGTGGAAGCATATAGTGTGGAATATAAGACATTAAAAAGAAAATAAGGAGGGATACAGTGAGAGAATGCAGGAATCACTAGCGATAACGTGAAAGTTAGAATAATAAGAGATAACTAATGAAGGATTATTTAATACGCACACATACACAGAGAGAGGAAGAGAAAGGGAGAGAGAGAAAGAGTGGGAAAGATAGCAAGATATAATAAAGGAGGGGGTAGAATGATATATAGAGAAATACAAGAAAGGATAGTGGGAGAGATCGAGTAAGACACTGAGAGATATAAAAGAGATTGAAGAGACAATAAGAGAGCAATAGAATGATTATAGGAAGAATAGTGATAGATACAGATTCCATTAAAACAAACGCAAAACAAAAGGGTTTTAGTTGTGGAAGGATTAAAGGCAATGTGTGGAAAGAATATTGTGTTGTTATAAAAATGAGATTTGTGTGTGTGTGTCTACATACACAGATATATAGGAGTTTTGGGGAATGCTTATATAATTCTGCATGCGTGTGCGTATGTGTGTATGTATGTTTATGTTTAAATATGCATGTTAATATTCATTTATACTTTTTAATAAGAATCAGCTTTATACTTTTTAATAAGAATCAGCTTTATACTTTTTAATAAGAATCATTGTATTCAAATTCTATCTTGGCAGGCAACAAATGTCTATCTATCTATCTATCTATCTGACTGTCTGTCTGTCCGCCGGTCCGCCCGTCTGTCTATCTGTCTGTCTATCTGTCTGTCTGTCTATCTGTCTGTCTGTCTGTCTGTGTATTTGCCTGAATTTACAGATACAAGTATTAAAGAAACTACATGCATACATATGTACATATAAACGTGTGTGTGCATGTATATATATATATATATATATATATATATATATATATATATATATATATATATATATATATGGACACACACATGCATATATATACACACACGTGTGTGTATATACATATGTATACACACATACATCTATATGTGTATATGTGTTTATGTGTGTGGGTTTATACAAATATACATATAGCCGTATATGGTATATGTACGGTATATATATGCATCATGTTACACAGTATACAAGGAATAATCTTACAATTTCATGTAGCTAATTCTTATGAATGACTAAACTGTCAGTGTTGCTACCTGAAGCTCAACAACTAGAAGCACAGCTCAATGAAATGCTGCTCGTTTGGAGTGGTTATACTTGTCTACCTTCATATTTCAACTGGTAAGCGGCATTTATCTTCTGTTCCATAACGACACCTTGGTCAACTGTTGTCCTTCTAGTTGTTCTGTTACTAACAAAATTTTATTTCGTAAAATCTATACGGCACACGATAAGTTGCTCTTACGGATACTTTTAAAACACAGATGGGAAATTCTTTTCCTTCGCTTTACAGGGTGTCCACTGATGATCAACTATTTTGCAATGTTGCTGTCTTTTATAAGCTTAGCATAGCCTAATTATCATAGTCATCATTTAGATAGGATTTATATCATGCTGAGCAGTTTCACGAGCTGCATCGATTTGATTATGAGAATATTATCTTACTATGGAATGTTTAAGATTTTACAAAAACACTATTGCCAGATAGAATTCTTCAGTTTTTGCGCGGATTTTGAAAACGTAGTCCATGATTTGGAATTATACAGCAATGTGCTAAGGACACACGCGTCATAGATAGTGATATTAGTGTTTCTATTGAATATTTTGTCCTTGCATGTACTTTTTGTAAGTTTTCCAAATATTGTGATTGCTTTGATTATCCTGTGCTGATGTTGCCTGTGCTGCAGGTGGTGGCCACATTGAACACTTGTAAGACAGGAAATAAAAGTTGATTGTGAGTAAACACTTGTGACTTAGCTGGAGTTTTCTATTGCTTTTCCTTATTTAAATATTGCACAATGAGATCGGTTCATTCTTTTTGAATAATCCTGCATAATTTTTTGCTTTAACTACAGCATTAGCCTTTTAGAGCTTTTTAGTTCTTACTTCTAACAATGTAAGTGTTCAAACACCCTAGCTCTCTTTCTCTCGGTCTCTTTCTCTGTCTAATATATATATATATATAAGCAACCTGTTGCTGATCCCTTAATTTTGTTTATAAATGTATATATATATATATGTATGTGTGTGTGTGTGTGTGTGTGTGTGTGTGTATTTTGCATTGGTCTCGAGCGGGTGAGATTCTGGACAAGTGGTTGCTGTGCATCTTAGGGTGCAAATGTGTCTCGTCAGGTGTCTTTTCAAAAGGTATCGCGTTCTATAAATTCGGTTTCGCTTGGTTCGATTATAATGCATTTTGTTATTTTCCTGTTTCCAGTGGCATGCAGGGTTTCTCTCATTTGTTATACACTCGACGGACACGGAAGAATTCTTGAAGTCAATCCACTGGCATTTATATACATACTGTTAATGACACCAGGTAGCCGTAGACAGTGAACGTGCTTTAATCGACATACCACAAAGTGTATACCCAAATCTAAAATAATTGTATGTGTATGTGCGCCTGTGTGTTCGTGTGTGTACGTGTGTGCGCGTGTGTGCATACGTTTGTGTGTGTGTCTATGAGAGAGAGAGAGAAAGAGAGAGAGAGAGAGAGAGAGAGAGAGAGAAGGCAGAAAGAAAGAGAGAGTGAGCATGTGCGTATGTATGTTTGTATGCCTTATTTATATGGCTGGTTCTCCAGCTATCGACTTCGACGTTAAGAATTCAGTTGTTTAATCAGCTGAATTACCTGCTCATTGAATTAACATATAAAGTCAAATCATGCGACAAAAGCACAAAACCATAACGCAATACCCAGATATAATCAGTGTGATCTCGTGTATAAGAAAGTTGTACAAGTACACTCCATCCTATATAGGTCAAACTAAAATTTAAATTTGAAACCTGGTTGTCGTTTCTAAAACTCTTTCTGAAAAGAAGTTAAGCTTTGAAATACAACAGTAAGTAAATGTAAGTTGCATACACGAATTTATAAAATGAGACAACCGCTATTTGGATCAGTATCCTACAGTTCCATATACATTTATTTATTCAGCAGTGGTTCCATAAAGCTTTTCTCCACGTTCTGACGTCGGTATCATGGGATGCTTCGTTTCGGTCTAGCTTGATTAAATGAGTTGATTAACGTATAGGATCTCTGCTGCAAATATCCATATGATACCTTGATAGGGCTCCATAGTTTTTCAGACACCTGTTGTAATATCCATTAATAATCCCTACACCCTGTCACTATCCAGTAGAGATAAAGACATCATATTGCTCATCCACATAGGCCTGGTGAATTTAGATAACAGGAATATTTCAATTCGATTTCATAAAAATACAAACAAAAACATCGCAGGAAAATACGTTAGAAAAATATTTAAATTGTAATTACTATGATTAACTATTTTTTCAAATTTATTCAGGCGGTGTTTTAATTTTAATTATTCAGTGATCCGATTGTATAGTTTATGCAAGTATTAATTAATTCCTGGCGTATTTTGTTTTCTTTGCTACATTCATCATAATCTTCTTTTGCCATTCCACCACTTTCTCTGTTACTTAATATTCCTACATTTCGAGTGAATTTTTATCAGATTTTAATTAGCAAATATTTTAGAAATAACGCTTCTGACTATTTTGTTAGTTGTCTCTTAAAAGGTCTTTTTAAAAATTAGCTAAGAAGGTGGAGTTGGGTGGGAGTTCTCCAAATCAGGCATCTTCAAGGCGTTTTATATAACATACAGCGGTAGTGGTGAGAGTGGTGTTAGGGCAGTAGCTCTTTCGATGTTCATTACTCATTCACCGACTCAATATTTTTTTAAATTTCTCAATCGAGTCTCTTTGCATTCAAAATAAAATCTAATTTTAATTCGATAGATTTAGGCGAGTAAATATATTACCTTGTCTCAGGATAATATGTAGTGTCTTTGAAGGCGGATAATTTTAATAAATAAATAAATTCGTGTAGCTGAATATTTGCACATTATGTATGAGTTGACACATTATTCATCACGCACAACAAAACCCTTTAGTGAAAATGCATGTTATGGTTAGAATATCAGCAGCTATATTAGAAGCCACACACCAATAGTGCAACTTGTATTTTCTCTATGGAAAACATATATGTCTACACTTATACCTTTTACAGCCTATAGTATCCAGAGAAAAACCCTCTCCTTCAGAACAATCTATCAAACATCTAGCAATGATCTCTAGTATAGGTACCAGATCACATATTTGAAAAGGAGTTGTGTCGATACATTCGACACAAGTACTTGTTTGATACTTTCTTTTTATCGCGCCCGGAATGATGAAAGATGTAGTTGGCTTTGACAGGAATTGAACTCAAAATGTAAATAGCCAGAAAAAATAAGGCGAGGAATTTTGACCGATACTTTAACGATTTCGCCAGTTAGCACCGCCTTGATATATGATATAATAATTCGCTTACTATTTTACTCGGGCAAATTAGATCTATCTATCTATCTATCTATCTATCTATCTATCTATCTATCTGTCTGTCTGTCTGTCTGTCTGTCTGTCTATATATCTAACTATCTATCTATCTGTGAGCGAACACTCACGCACACGCATACATACATACATACATACATACATACATACATACATATGTACATACATACACAATGTATACATACATGCACACACACATACATGCATGCATACATGCATGCATGCATACATACATACATTGAGACAAAATGCTTAGCCTTACACCTTGCAGATTTAACTGTCTTAAAGGTTTCTTTGGTGGTTTTACCATAGGGACTTACATGTCGTATATTTTGCAATGCTTAGTTGATTCAATGAGAGAGAAGGGAGGGAGAGAGAGAGAGAAAACGAGAGGGAGAGAAAGAGAGAAGAATCCATTGCTATACTTGACTCAACAGTGGTTTTGAATCCTGAATTTGTGACGATTTCACGTCTTTTTACATCGCTTCATTCTAGCAGTGTCGTTGACAAAAGTTCATTGACAAACAATGTTACCCACTCTTACAATTTCTCCATGCCCTACATAAAGGCAAAACTGGTAAAAAATAAAACAGTAACAATAACAACAACAAATCAGTTGTGAATTGATGAGGCGGAAAGTGTGGTGGCATTGCCATAAATACTTACATGAGAGCGAGTAAAGTAAGATTGAACGTCTTACCTTCTTATTGCTGCATCATCCATTGGATATAAGAAAAAAAAATCGTTGTCACAAAAAACTACTAAGAATGCGCTATATAAAATACAATGATCTGCTTTGATGATTGCAATAATTCGATAAGTATTGCTGAAATTAACATACATACGCATGCAAACAAATTCTAATTTATAGGTCCCTCATAACATCAACTAGATGGTTTACAAGTACAAAAGCTCTCGGAGATTTGATGATGGCTTGACCTTACATTGGCAAGAAATAAAAAAAATGAATTGAAGAATAATAAAAAAGGACATAAAAAAGGTGATATCACAGCTATAAACAGAGACTAACAGAAGTTACATTGAAATATCACCATGGATACGAATTAAAAGTTTCTTTCTTGCCAGAAAAATCCGCGTGTCTTTATTATCGATTTGATTCTCCGGTCGTTAATCTTGAAATATTCGCTTGATATAGTTTTATGATCAAAGGCGTCTGCTGTTTGAAACCATAGTCACTGATGTATCTGTATAATCTACCTCATACAATATCTGTTATTGTTCATCTGTTTTATTTTCTTTGTGTTTTTAGTAAGAAATACTTTTACTTTTCTCTTCTCTGAAATAGTAGACATTCGATCTTTTAATGGGACAGATCAGTGTTTACGAATATGTTATTGTTATTTTTGTTTTTGTAGTTGTTGATTATTTCATTTTGTATCATTCATTTTATTTTATTTTATATTTTTTTATCCTCCATTGACTTCTAGCAACGAGACATGACAGATTGATAACCTACGAGCGACTTTATTCATGATCGATGACTCGATATAATAACTCTATATGTGAGTGTCTTTGAAGGTTTATAGTTTCTATAATTCTTTATGGCAGATGTGGGTCTACAGCATCTACAGTACCGTAACCTCTGCGGCTCTGGTGAATTTTGCTGGCTTCTAAAACCTTTATAGATCTGTTGCTTGAATAAGATCTATTAGAGCTTTAACATCAGTAGCCCTATAACCTTTGTAGGTTAAGACGATAAACCAACAGGTTAATAACATCTTAATACCTATGAATATTTAGTTCTATAGTTGCTTTAACATTTGATAGTCTCTAACATTTGATGGCCTTTATACATTTGTAATCCTATTACGTTTTCTAGCACTTCTTAATAATGTATACAGGGCGTAGAAATGTTAGAAGAGACTATGTTGCAGAATAAATTCCTTACAGTCATTGATGATAGAACCGGTAATCTAGTGAATGTTGCATAGGCTTGTATCAGATTAGGAATGAAATTAAATGAAATATATATTGATGTGCCTTAAGATGATGTAGATTAGAGAATAAAGATTCTAGTGAGTTTTATCTTCCCTGAGAAAAGCCCTGCTCAAAACATGAGTCTCTATTTCATTTATTAGTGCCTAAACGTAAATGAACTTTTTCTTCGGAGCTCCTACTAACTTTGCTAATTTACTCGCTGTTCTGCGTTCAATTCTCAATGAAGTAACTTTGTCTTTCATCCATCCAGAGCCGCTAAAATAAGTTTTCATTTATCAAATCGTTTCAATTGACCACATTTCTCTTCAGAATATGAATTCGCTGTGCTAATACAAGAGAAGCCGTATTCGTAACTGCTATAATCTTTCAAAAGAGACATCGATGCTATAGTAGAATGAATGATGAGGGGAAGTGAGGGACACACGTTGCATAGTAAAGCGGTTACTAACATGCCATATTGTGGGGAGTCATAAACATTTAACCAATTACAATTACACACTTAATGAGGGAAGCCAATATTTAATTATGATTAATTAAAATAGAATGTAATGAGAACTGTTTCTAATACTTGTCAGTCAGTGCAGTGAAAATCCTGGTATGATCAGATTCTGCTTATCTGATGATGCCTTTTTAAGTAGAAACAGCTCCGGAATTCTTCCTGTTCACTAAAGATCAGACTCACTTCCCATTGCACTCAATAATAAATTTCAATAATTTTGAATTCTATAGTTCTCTGCTCGCTCTTTTACCAAAATTTTAAGATGTTTTGGCCCACAAGATTACCTTTGGTAGCATCTACTTTAGCATTGTCACAATATCCTGTTTCTTTTCCCTGCACAATTCACTGCTTTCAAGCATAGTGAAATATGAATTAATGTTGTTGCTTTTTTACTCCAATAGACATATAACATTCCTGTATCTTTGTAGTTTCCCAGGCAATATTTAAGTAAGAACATTATTCAATGTACCTTTCGCATTTTTATAAATTCTTTGGTATGATTTGAAGAGGATGTTGTGGCCGCTATTTCTTACAATTCAATACTTTTTTGACTTTCCAAATACTTCAATGTTTACCTACAGCTATGTCTGCATATCTGATCGTGTATATATATATATATATATATATATATATATATATATATATATATATATACACACGTCTGGAATGTTTTCATATTTTCATAGTTCAACATCGACTTGTAGCTGTTTTTTCTAACTAGTCCAGTTCTTTCTAGTTTAGGAAAACGTAGGTTTTTCTGATAGCTACTTTGGCATTTAGTTTCGTATAGATATGTGTCACTAATCATAGTCACAAATTTAAAACAATATCCGTATCTATGTATATATGCATTGATATCAGGTTGAGTAAAATGTGAGCAACGTTTTGAACGATGAAGAATTTGTACCGGACTTTTGCAGAGTTTTGAATGTTTTAAAAACATTTCTTTGCAATTGTCTGGTAACACAGATATAAACTTGCCCAAATTTCTTCAATAAATTGACATGGATATTTTTTCACCGTTGTTACAATCATCTTAAATGGAACTGTCAAAACGCGATATTCGAGCAATTTTGCTATTCAACTTTAAAAAAGGGCGTAAAACAGCTGAAGCTGTTGGCCATATCAACGAAAAATTTGGTGAGGAAATGACCAGTGAGTGGTCCGCTCGAAAATGTTTAAACGATATCGCAGTGGAGACCTGAGCCTTGAAGATCGTGCACGTAGTGGACACCCGTCTGTCATCGATGACAGTCAATTAAAGATCGTCATTGAGAAAGATCCATGTAACATCACTCGAGAACTGGCAAAAGAACTTCAAGTTAGCCAGAAAACTGCCTGCAATCATTTGCATGTTAACGGAAACTCAAAAAAGCTCGACAAATGGGTACCACATGACTTGAATCAAAATCAGAAAATGCGCAGATATGAAATTTTCTTGTCGCTTATCCCTAACCAGATCTATATTTCTCGACCGTATTGTAACTTGCCATGAACAGTGGATTCAGTACGATAATAAAAAAGCACCTAAACCCTTCCTTAAACCCGAACTCTTCAAAAAGGTTTTGCTGACTGTTTGTTGGTATACTGCTGGACTCATCTACTATAACTTCCCAAAACCCGGAAAAAACCATTACTGCAGAAACATATTGCCATGAAATTATCAAACGGAACGGAACAACTGCTACTCCTCCGTCCCAGACTGGTCAACAGAAGAGGGCAAATCATTATTCATGACAATGCTCGATCACACGTTTCACTAATGACGCTCCAGAAGTTGAGGGAACTTGGCTACGAAGTTCTTCCCTACCCAGCTTATTTCCCATACCTTTCTCCTACAGACTACCACTTTTTTTTCAAACGACTTCATGGTTTCCTGCAAGAGAAGTTCAAAAATCAAATTGATGTTAAAAGTGCGTTCAAAAAGGCATGCTTTCATTTCGTTTCAAAAGCATATTACAAATGGAATACCGGTCCAAGCAATTCTTTTCTGAGAGTTTGTGAGAGACCCATACATTATAGCAAGAAATGTATCCTAGCTTCATTAGGTACTCACGAGCCGTACTTTTAGAAACTTCCAACTCGTCTGCAAGTTCTCTAGTTGTGATATTTGAATTTTCTTCGATTTTTGCCTTCAAAACATCTTCATCCAATTTTGAAGGTCTTCCACTGCGACTGTCATCTTCCAAGCCAAAGCCTCCTATTTTAAATTTTGCAAACCACTTTGGAACAGTTGATTAACCTACAGCACCATCCCCATAAACTTCACAAATGTTTTTGCAAATCTTTGCACCATTTTCTTCTTTTTTAAGAAAGAAAAACATTAGAACGCGAATATGAAATTTTTGGTTATCTATTTCAAATGTCAGTAAAGGGTAATCGGAATGAAAGATAAATTAATCTTTAGTCAGGCACAAAGAAGAGGTGCGCTACCACTTCAAGCAACGTTTCAGGTGTGTTCAGTGAAACGCTAAAAGATTTAACCTAAAAACGCTCAGAACTTACCGGACATCCTAATAGACGTCCATGAATATTAAACTTCAGTTTGATTTTGGAAGAAATGATAACCTCTATATTTCGCATGTGTATTTGGTGTGCAAGATTCTTGATGTGAATACGTGTGTTGAAAGAAATACTATTAAACCTTGGGAGAGGCATTATGACGGTAATAACCTCTATAATTTTACATGAATTATTTTTTATACCAAAAAACAATATCAGACTTATTATATTTGCACTTGGTTGACATTTTGATGGTAATGCTCCACCAGTGTGGTTCTTATATTGATACATATGTATGTATGCAATAAAAAGAACATTGCCTGTATTTGGATCAGGGTAGTCTGTCCTACTGATTACTCTCTTGATTGCTTTAGCAAACGCATTACGTTGGTCACGCTCATAAAGCATACAAGTTTCGACTTGCTGTGGTTGGTAAATATAGCTATGAGAACAGATTGCATTTTCAAGTCCTGTCGAAGATTAGAATATACCATGTTGATATTTTCGCTGCAACTGAAATAGAAATGACAAAATTAAATTTTGGCTCATGCAGCATAACGTCGTTGGCTTCCTTTTATAATACGCTAATATAAGGTTTGTTCATAAAATGCCCAGTGAAAATTTGACATACTTGATACGCTGTCCAATTTTGCGTATTCACAAAATAATTCGGCTTTGCAGCCTTCAGCGGACTGTTCGATGGAGGTGTTTATATAGTTAAAACATCGAAGTAACAGTCAACTATTTCCATGTAAAAATATGTTGTTGATGCTATAAGAATTTAGAAACTTCGAGAGAAATTGACAAGGTGTAGAAAAGCTATTATTGTAAATATTTGATTAAAAAAGAGAATTTTAGATAGAAAAAAATGAATATGCAGTTCTGCTGAAAGGCATCAAGTAGTCTTTCAATTTAATGTTCGATTGCTTATGTATGTATGTATGTATGTATGTATGTATGTATGTATGTATGTATGTATGTATGTATGTATGTATGTATGCATGTATGTATGTATGTATGTATGTATGTATGTATGTATCTATCTATCTATCTATCTATCTACATGTGCAAATATTTTTATATACATTCATTTATATATATATATATATATATATATATATATATATATATATATATATATATATATATATATATATATATATATAAATACATATGCATATATATCTGAAAGATTTCACAAAGGCAATAACAAATAAAAAATTCGTACCTAATTCCTTATCAGCCAACGTCTAATATATATATATATATATATATATATATATATATATGCACATACATTCATACATACATTTATACATACATGCATACGCACATAAGTTCTGAACGTTTTACAGATTTAAAACTTTCACTTGAATTATATGCGCAGTTTTTCATCAATCTTTCCAAATGTTTCCCCAGCAAACAAAATAATGTTATATTACAAAATAAAGGAAAACTTACAAATATATTACTTTCTTATTAGCATCTAGAATTCGCTTCTGTGTAAAAAATTTTAAAACCTGTTTATAGAACGAACATATTAATTGCATGATGATAACTATACACACACGCACATGTACATATAAGCATGAAACGCACGCTTGTGCAAGAAAATATATTAGAGTGCTCGAGACGTTAATAACGGCAGTGATTTTGGCTTGTATGTATGGTACATGGGAATATTCGATTTTGGCTTGTATGTCTGGTACATGGGAATATTCGATTTTGGCTTGTATGTATGGTACATGGGAATATTCGATTTTGGCTTGTATGTCTGGTACATGGGAATATTCGATTTTGGCTTGTATGTATAGTACATGGGAATATTCGATTTTGGCTTGTATGTATGGTACATGGGAATATTCGATTTTGGTTTGTATGTATGGTACATGGGAATATTCGATTTTGGCTTGTATGTATGGTACATGGGAATATTCAATTTTTCTAACTGCAGGTTTTGTCGAAAAATGTAGATGATGAAGCTAGCTAATAAGACTGTAAGGTTGTAATTAAAAATGCCAAAATAACAGGAAAATAAGGAAATTATTTTGATCAATTCTC
>NC_142932.1:80488733-80496233 GCF_046866305.1 Octopus bimaculoides
ATCTATCTATCTATCTATCTATCTATCTATCATCATGGACGGACGGTAGACACATCGGCTCCCATGTAAGTTGCATTTTTCACCTCTTAAAAGACCTATTTTGTTTTAAAATTTTGTATAAGTTGTGTATAACACAAAATACTTCGTGAACATATATTTTTCAAATCGGAAATAGCTCTATTTAGAGCCTTATTTCCAAAAATTCAAACATATCTTCCTCGTTCCTAGCCATATTCTTTAAAACGAATATGGCTAAGGTTTTCAACGAGGCCGACTTCCCGCTCCTAATGCCAGAGGCGAAAACACTTAATGCCGTTCCGCATGAACGCAGACAAGTGATGAAGAAGAGCAATGATTCTGAGTCAACTGCTGCTGCCTCAACCACCACCACTACCACCATCACGTGTACAAACTCTGCTGCTACAGCAGTCTTGCCTGCCCCCGTCACCAGTGACAACAACAACAACAACGACAAAGACAACAACAACAACAGCAACAACAACAACAGCAACAACAACGACAACGACACAAATGTCCTTGCTAACACGACCACTGTCCTCACCACTGCTACTACCAGTGACAATAACAACAGCAACAACAACAGGACACCGACCTTCAACACCAACACCACCACTACTTCGACAAACTCTGCCGCCACTACCACCACCTTTGAACCTGGCAGTACCAACACCACTGTCAATACCACCATCAACAACTACAAGACGAACAAGATAAACAACACCACAAACGCCACAAACAACATATCTGCCAGCATCACAAAAACAAATTTTGCCGATGCAACGAAAGAAAAAAGAACAATATTAACATTCACCCAAAAACAAATCAATGACACAAAATCCCTTCTCACGAAAGAAGGTGACACTGTACAAATACACATACCAAAAGCAATTATTGAAAATACAAACAAGAAGCACATATCATACAGACTTATCAACAAGAAAACGAAGCGACCGGAGAATTTCTCCACCCAAAAAATTGAGATTTGTCTCAAACCGATATGGCCCTTTCAAAGTCATGTTACTTGGGGACGAAAATTTGCCACGGTCCTAGTACGCTTTAAGAGCGAACAGTTAGCGAAGGAATTTTCAACACTCTCTCTCCACACAGATGACTTGGTGATGATACCGAGTTATCTTGGACAGAGAGTGACGAAAGTGACAGTAAAGAATGTCCCTTCACAAGTGGAAACACAGTGGATAGTAGGTTCTATATGCCTCGAAATGGAGGAGGCAAATATATTAGAAATTGCTACTGCAGAGGAGAAAAACTGGGAAGGGGAAAAAAAAGTCGAAGTCCTCCTCCACATCACTGAAGAGGAGTGCCAAAAGATCCCCACACACATCCAACTGGCAAAGGACCACAAGTTATATGTAGTGGTGGAAGGAAGGCGACCACGTTGTTATGTATGCGGCAGCGAGGCACACCTCAAGGACAGTTGCCCAACCGCCGCCAACCAAAAAAAGCAACAAGGGCAACCACCAAAACCCGGAAAAAACCCCCTACTACCAACACCACCATCAACAATCAAAACAAGAGAAACACAAGCAACACTGGCAACTGAGAAGACAACAGCATCTGCAAAAACAACAAGTGAGGAAGCAGGGGAAAAGAAAGAAAATTCCAAGACTGTTTCCCCCTCCCCCACATCACACACACCTCACACAAATAACAAGCCATCAGCACCAACAAAAACAGCAACACAACCACTCACACAAGCACACACAGACGCTCACAATTTGCCCCTACCCCCTTCCGATTCCTCAGAACCTTCGTCGGAAGATGAAAGTAATGAGGAATGGCAAATAGCCCAGAAAGGAAGGAGGAAGAGGAGCAAGAAAAGAAAAGCAAACACAAACAAAGCAGGGAGATACACAACTCCCGAAAACACTCCAGACACCAACACAAGCACACACAACTACAACACAAGCAACAAAACCCCAAAAGCAAGTACACACACAATGCTCACTGCCATCAACACAAAAAACTCAGAGTTGATGGAATACATCAACACAAAAACAAACATAACAAACGAAGACATAAAAACCAGCAACCACCCATACACAACACCGCCAGAACACATCAAAATACTACACATAACACCAACCCTACACCACACACTAAAATCTATTTTTCCAAAGGCAGTTGGCAAATGCCAAAAATACCTGGCGAAAAAACTATATAGTGATCTCCTCGAAGAAAACCCGAAGGAGGAGACACAAAAACTCTCAAACGGTAAGTGACTCTCTTTATAAAACTTTAACACTCAAATCAAAATGATGCTCAAGATTGGTTGTGTAAATGCGCGTGGCTTGGGGTCCCCTTGGAAACAAGGGTACCTCCTAAATGACATAAAGTCACATAAACTAGAAATCATAGCCATAAGCGAGACCAGACTCCATGATCCGCGGGCCCTATCGTCCATGTTTGGCAGACAGTTTAACATTTATTTTTCTCCCTGTCTGCCGAGAATGGGCGGTAGTGGCACGGTGGTACTCTTTCGCAAGAGTCTCGATCTCGAAGTAAAGACAGTATTCATAGACCCGGAGGGTAGATTGGTTGTTCTGGATGTCGATGGCAGCGATGGGTGTGCTTTTCGACTCATATCAGTATACGCACCACCTTTAACAGGTAGGCCGGATTTCTTTCGACGTCTAGAAGTATTCCTAGGAACGTCTCGTCCTTTACTTTTAGTGGGGGATTGGAATGCTACCTTGGACACGCATCTAGACTATGTGGGCAGAGATAGGAATAGACGGGGATGCAAATGCCTCAAAGACCTGCTCAGACGCTTTCAACTGTCTGACAGGTACCGACTCGATTACCCGAATGCGCCAATGTGGACATGGACAAACCGCATCGGGTCGTCGAGATCGTATCTAGATAGAATACTGTGTAGGAGAGTAGATAGAGATAGCATAGGGTGTCCACAATTTCACATAGTCAGCTACACGGATCACAAACTTGTGACGTGTACGCTAGACTGAGATAAGACACATAGGCAGGGCTCCGGTTACTGGAAACTAAACGCGTCTTTCCCGTCGAGACCAGTTTTCAGAGACCGGATTAGCACGTTAGTAAAGAGGGCTTTGACAGGAGCCATCATCAATAACAAATGGTGGTTTGCCCTCAAGAGAGCAATAAAAGCAGAAGCGGTTAGGTATAGCAAAGCACTAGCCATAGACAGAAACAGAGTAGAGGGTGAACTAGTTAAGAAGCTAGAAGAGGCAATTAGAAGTGGCATCGCATCCGACGTTTTGGCGGCGAGGTTGGCCCTTGACCAACACTTCAACGCCAAACACGAAGGGTGCGTTGTCAGGGCTAGGATGCGTGCTCTAAGAAACGAAGGTGTTGGAGCCGCACGAGAGGCCCGGGTGGCAGAGGCGCAACAGGGCAACAAAGCCACCATTCGGTCTCTGGTGGACGAACAGGGGCGCGAACTGCTCGAGCCAAGCAAAATGTGTGAGGCCTTTCAGCGGCACTTTGCTCGACTGTTTGGGACGAATGGCGAGCGAGAACGCAGGGTGGACTTCAGTGCCTACCTGCACAGCTTGCCACGACTCTCGGCAAGAGAAGCGGAGTGCTGCGAAGGTGCCATCACGGCGGCGGAAGTGAGGGACGCGATGGCGGGATGCTCGAGGGACAAATCTCCGGGTTTGGATGGTCTGCCCTACGAGCTTTACAACTGTAAGCCAGACTTGTTTGGAGACGTCTTGGTGGCGGTGTACTGCAACTGGCAGCAAAACGGGAGCATTCCCGGTTTTGTGAGTCGAGGAGCCGTAACGCTGCTGAAGAAAAATCCAAACAAGGGGGACGTCATAGATAACTTTAGGCCCATCACTCTGCTCAATGCAGACTTGAAAATTTTGGCCAAGGTGTTAGCCAAGCGGTTGGCGCTTGTCATCGAGAAACTGATCGGCAAGGCGCAAACGTGCGCGGTGCCGGGCAGGAGCATCCATGACAACCTCCATCTGATGCGCTACATCATAGAGAGGGTAGTTAAGGAACCTGGCATGGGTGGGGCCCTGATCAATTTAGATCAATCGAAAGCTTTCGATAGGGTAGACCACCAATACTTGGAGGCTGTCCTCATAGCAGCCGGCTTCGGTCCCATTTTCCGCGGCTGGATGGCTGCCTTGTACAGAGGCATCCGTTCGGTAGTTCGCGTCAATGGGCATCTATCAAGACCCTTCGACATTGCACGTTCGGTCCGTCAGGGATGCCCCCTCTCGTCGCTTCTGTACGTGTTGACTCTCGAGCCACTACTGCGGAAGCTGGCGACGCTGAGGGGCATCCCGCGAGAGTTGGGATGCGGGACGAGCGTGTCGGCATACGCGGACGACGTCACCGTCATAGTGTCTAGCCAAAAGCACATCGAGCTTGTCGGCGAGACACTGAGAGACTACGAAGCGGTAACGGGAGCGAAAATCAACCGGGATAAGTCAGTGGGCTTGCGGCTCGGCACCTGGAGAAGCAACCCCATGCCGTCAAGTAGCGCCTCCGTCGTGGGACGTTGGACTGACGGTCCGGTTGAGATGCTCGGGGTCTGGTTTGGTCCAGACCTCCAAACGGAGAAGAACTGGGACGAGATAACGAGAAGGGTGGCCACTCTAGCCCGGCAATGGGCCGAGAGGAAGCTTTCCCTGAAAGGTCGGGCGGAGGTGGCGAACACGTACATCGCGTCCGTCATCTACTACCGCCTGACCGTCGTTCCTTGTCCCGACCCTACCATCACCAAACTGGAGCGCATTCTCTTCCGCTTCTTGTGGAAAGGAAGCGTTCCGATGGTTAGGCGATCCGTTTGCTGCCAACACCCGTTAAAAGGAGGACTGGGCATGCCGTGGTTGATGATGCGCAGACACGCGCTGAGACTGCGACATCTCCGGCTCTACGTAGACAGCGGTGAACAGGTGTGGTCACCGTTTGTGCGGCGCGCTTTCCCGCAGCTCGTCTCCATGACCGAACTGCAGTCGTGGATCAAGAAGAGGCCGAGGAAGGGCGAATGGCACCGCGAGTGTCGCGCTGCTCTTCGGCAACTCCAACAACCCGGGTCAACCTTGAGCGACTGCATCACAACTAACGCATTCTATAGTGGATTAGTGGAGGGAAGGTACGACGACGATCTCGGGGCGAACCTGGGCGTCGACGAGGAATATTGACCCGCCTGTTTAAGACGACCTTCGGGCCGGGACCTATGGACAACTTCCAGAGATCCCTGGCCTGGCAGTGCTATCGAGAAGCACTACCCGTTCGGGATAAGCTCTACAGGCATGGCTCGAGAAACACGGGGCCGACCTGTCCGAGATGCCGGCAGAGCGACGAAACCGTTCTGCACGCACTCGTACAGTGTCCCACCATTTCCGAGCTGTGGGCTTACGTCGAACAACTGCTATCGCGTGTGGGACGAGTCGGTCTATCAGCCGAGTCTATCGTGAATATTGTCGCGCCTCCTTCCTTTAAACGGGAAGGAAGAGCTATTTTCATCGTACTTGTGGCTATGGCGAAAGAATGTGTATGGTGGACGCGTCTGAAAGGTCTAGAGACAAAGACTTTCCTCTCTGGGCAATCTCTCATCAACTTCTTCAAGTATCACCTGAAGAGGAAGTTGAGAGTAGAAAGGGAAGTCTTGTCTAGTGGATGCTTCAAAAAAAGATGGGTGAATGTAGCAAGGATGGCACGTGTGAACGACGGAGCCATCTTGAGCATAACCCTATGAACAAGAAAAAATAAAAATAAAACAAAAAGGCAAAAGAGAGTCACTTACTGTTATAGTTTCTTCAATGAGAATATTGACCAAGGTTACCGTGGTCTTTTCCGTGGGCTTTTCCTTCCACGGCTAAACCTAAACTGTCCTCCCCTCTTTTTACACGAGAACATTACTGTGTGATACACGATCCCTATTGATCGGCCTTTCTTTTTCTTTTTTTTTCAATCCCTTTTGATCGAACTGCCCCTTTTTCCCTTCCTACGATCCCTTTTGATCGACACCACCAATTTTTTTTTTTTTTTTCCTTCCTTCCCCCTCCCAAAAAGAAAAGCTCTACATTGTATTTGTCCCATCTTCGTTGAGCCCTGTGTGGCTAATAAAAGAAATGTATCTATCTATCTATCTATCTATCTATCTATCTATCTATATATATATATATATATATATATATATATATATATATATATATATATATATATATATATATATATATATATATATATAGATATGATGAGTAGGATATAAACATTGCTATTCTGTACTAATACTACTTCCGTCGAAAATACATGCATATACATGTGTGCATATGTATGTATGTGTATGTATATATATATATATATATATATATATATATATATATATATATATATATATATATATATATATGTATGTATGTATGTGTATGTATATATATATATATATATATATATATATATATATATATATATATATATATATATATACATACACATACATACATATGCACACATGTATATGCATGTATTATCGACGGAAGTAGTATTAGTACAGAATAGCAATGTTTATATCCTACTCATCACATCGTCATCATTATCATCATCTAACGTTCGTTGTCCATGCTGGCAAGCTGGGGAACTGCTTCAGACTCCAGTGCAAATTGGCTTGGTTTCTATGACTGGGTGATTTTAGGTGACACCGATGTGAGTGCTTCACGCTAGCGGAAGGATCGGCCTTAACACTTCTGCGGAGTACGGGTCTTCTTGAGCATATGTATATATATGCATACATACACACACATATATAATATGGTTCAAATTTATAGGAAACAAAAAACTAAGACAGGTGAGGGAACCACAAGCAGATGTATTAGTTTGACACTCAGGAAGAATGGAAGAGTCCTTGACGTTTCAAACATACGCTCTTCAACATAAAGGACGGAGAGGGAAAATGGAGAGAGAACGGGGAAAAAAATGGAGAGAGAAAAAGTGTGTAGGGATTAACGGTGCAACATGATGAAATGACCCGAAGAAGAGTCTGAGCGAAAGGGAGATAATAACAGTGAACCGGCTGAACTGGGATGCGCAAGCGCGTGTGTGTATGTGAGGATGGTGTGAGTGTGTATGTGTGAATGGAGGAGAGCGCTTCTGAATGTATGTGTGGCCGAGCTTAAAATTATGTGGGCCTCTGCGTGTATAATATACATACATGCATATACATATATATGTGTGTGTGTAAACTATTATACTCTTAAACTTTTGCACTATATTTACGTAAACACTTAATTGAAGACCTCGTGACTATATCTTTAAACCTTGAATCAAACACATTTCCTAAACTTTCCTTCTCTGCGCTACATCCAGCTTGAACCACTCTTCAGCGACATCATTTATAAAACAGACATTAAATGTAAAAAAAAATTAAACTTAGCAACCACTCGAGTGTCAGTAGATTACAGTGGGCTTCTAAAGAAGTTAGGTATTTCCACTTCTTCTGTGACCAAGTAATAAAAATGAATC
>NC_142932.1:80503733-80526233 GCF_046866305.1 Octopus bimaculoides
TACAATTGCCGTTGTTTTATTTAAATCCCCGTTTCAAATCGAAGATCACTTCCTTAACTTTAAAATCTACAGTAGGATGGGGAAATAATCAATAAGTGCTAATTCAATCGTTGATTAATGTGTCGGGAATGTTTTAGAGAGATTTTAGATATGGTAGGCACTTTTATAAAACTCCCCAAACATTTTAGGATGTTGATTGAATTCTTAATTAATAATGTAATCAGATATCTTTAAATCGTAAAAGCTGAGAAAAATCTTGATATTTTCTGTTAAAGCTATCAAAAAACGAATTTTTAAAAAATGTTAAAATTCGTTTTGTGAAACAATCAAAGTTTCCTTTCGTTAACAGATATTTTCGATTTTATTTATAATATCAATTCACGCATAAGATAATGTTCAGCTGCCAATGAAATATCTGTAATATAGTTAAATCTCATATTTAAATCATTTTTAAATCACTGCATCGCATGAAGTGTCAAAATAATAATAGAAAAAAATATAGAGAAACACCTTCATAAATATCTTGTTTAAAATGGCGATTGTGCAATTTTCTGATATACTTCATACATCAATATTATGACTTTGAGTTGGTGTTTTACAGTTTGAAGTTGCTCAGTTGGTACGGTGTAGGCCTACCTATATAAGAGCTGATGTATCGTCTCTCACCCTGGCAAGCCACATTATTTTTATATCGAAGATGACCTTCAATCTCACAGTTCTAAATAGAAATCTTACGCAGGCATTGTAATTAACGAATAAGTTACATTGAAATCAGTTTATAGCCTTAACCGATAATTAGGTGTCAAGTAATTCATATTCCTCACGTACCTTGTAAAATCGATAATAAACCATTGAACAGTTTTGCTTTTATCATTTTTTGATTGTAAATTGAGATCTGATGAACGCATTTCAGTAAACCTTTGACTATTAATTTCATTATTTGAAAACAGTTGCAGCAAATAGATTTTGTATCTTAGGTAGTTTTCCTCACACATCTTATTGTTGGATGCTTAGATGGAATAAAGATACATCCAGTAATTTTGCTCTTATTTCATATTCATTGATGTGTTCCTAAAAGATAAACGTTCACTGGATAACAAAGTCGATAAGTTTCTCTAGATCCAGTCAAAAAGCCGGCGTTTCGAATCCTATCATTGATATTACTTTATGTGTTTCTGAGGCTTATCTAGAAGGAGAAATTTAGAAAGAGGTTACTTATTATGCAGATTCCGAGACTGGTAAAGGAAATGGGAGAAATGTATATGTCAGAGGTTTCTGAAGTAGGTATTACGCGTTAGGATATTGCCTCGTTCTCAGATTGTAGAACAAGTACAAATACTTACATCCAAGGATCAAAAAGTGGCGTTGATCAGGGTGACGAATTACACATATCATTAGTCTTTCAACTTCCAAGTAACCGTTCTTAAGTAGATACTGTAGCTGGTTTAGTTTACTACTGTACGGGACAACCCTTTGGATGTATTGTACAATTATGATGCATTGAGCGGAATTGCTGTATTCAGTGCTTTTGCAATAGCGGATGATAGACGACTAATTTCACGAATAAGAGAAATCGGGAGATAATGAATAGTTTCATGGATCATCGTGATTTTGGAAAAGGACATTTAAAAAAGCGTGCCCAAGATTTCACAAAATCTTTCGTGCTCTTGCTGAAGTATACATGAAGATGTAACCGTATTATCTCGTAACAGAGAGCTTCGGCTACATAAGATATATTCCCAAAGAACAATTGCTTTCGAAGCTAGATTCTAATGAGGATGGTAAGTCTTTTAGCAAAGTTACAGCTTGAATTTGCTGATTACTGTGTACATCCGATCGGAGCATTTCAAATCAATACTACAAAGCGATAAATCATATATAAGTTGTACGTAACTATTTTATTTAGAGTTTGATAAATTAATTCACGGAAGGGGAAATGTCTGAGTGAAAGAGGGATGCGCAGTTAAATTGACATTATACAAAACAACATCTATATTTTGTCAGCTGTTCCAACAGCTTAGACTCAGAAATCCTCCAAATCATAGCAAAAAGGCAAAGAACATATAGCGTGCCGATATATGAACAATTGTCTTCAATATTTTTTAAATTAGATTTGTTATGCATATTAATGGAAAAAAAAAATCAGAAACAATATATTATTCTAAGATAATGAATCTCTAGAATATATACGATTTGCATATATCATACATTTTGATACTTATTATATTCAGAGACATTAGTACTCTGAAGAAATATACTTAAATTATATATAAGGATCCTTACGTTTAGAATATCAACTCATTTCTGGTAGTATATCAAAATATAATTGATAGAATATCATTGAAAATTATAATACTCTAAAACAAGTGAATGGAATCTCGGTAAATATATGCAAATATTTATTTCGTAGATGAAATATAATTAGAATGGGAGTGAGTAAGATAAGAATTTTCGAGCTTATACTGTGATTATACGAGAGGGAATGAATAATATATTTTCTACCAAAATTTTATTATCTTTATCAGACGGATATCTTATCTGAAATGGATACAATATATGTGATACAACGAAAACATATTACATTATGTTTCATAGACGATATTAACTGAAGTTTATAAGAAATATGGATATCGCGATTGAAATACAAGCAATGCATAATGTGTAAGGCGTCTGATAACAATCCTTTTTATATAGGGATATGTAAGCCTGATTTTAGAGACAAATAGGGGTCAGCGTATATTTTAACCCCTACCATATATAATCTCTGAAAACAAAAGATAAAAAAAAAATCTATTTGTATTTAAGAGGTGTTCTCAAGTATATTTTGACATGTTCTAAATGATAGTAACATTAACATGAGAATAAGCATTAAAATAGCATTTATTTGGAGGTAAAGGTGGCAATGAGGGACGATGTTGATGGTGGGTGGGAGAGGATGATGAATAATAGTTAGAGGATATGATCGATGTGGCCATAGCTTTATGAATATTTTAAACACACTCACACACACATATATGTATGTATATATACACACACACACACACACACATATATATATATATATATGCATACATATATATGCATATATACATAAATATATGAATATACATACTATATTCATATATTCATATATTCATAAATATATATATATATATATATATATATATATGTATATATGAATATGCATGTGTATATGTATGTATATACATACATATCTATATATACATATATATATATATATATATATATATATATATATATATATATATATATATATATACATCGACACACACCTATGCCCATATATACTTGACTTTGTGGATGGCTTACCTTCAAACGCATACACTGTCGCACATACAAACACAGCTGTACACGTACACACACATATACACATATACACATGTTCGAGAGTCTATGTGTATGTGTTTTAATATATTTGCATCCGCGCACGCGCGCGTGTGTGAGCCTGTTTATGTAAACATTGGCGTCAAATTGATAAGACAATTTATGAGAGAGCCAGTTATTTCTTCAGAAATAAGATTATACACCACCATAGCTTCTCAAAAGAAAGCTGCGTCTCCCGCAAGAAATATCGAAAAAATATATTAAGAGTATGTATTACTGGCGTCGTTCTTCGAAAAAAGATAAACCAAAAGAATTCTATTAGCTGCCAATCCTTTAGATCTGAGAATAGAAAACACTCAGCGTGAAACTTCAAAATTTGCCTTCAAATATATTTTTTCTTCATTAAAAATAAAACTAAAAAAAATCTATGGTTTATAATAAGTTTCTTTTATCGCTACATGCTTACATGCACGATCCTACTGCATTGTACCATGGGCAGTTGTCTTTTACTGTAGCGTTGAGTTACATAATTAAAGCCTTGTGAATGAAATTTCGTTAATCGACGCCAACTTAACCATTCTTTTGAAAAGCTAGCTACCCTGCGTTATCATAATAGTTGCGAAACCGGTTGGAAGAATATAAAAAAAGTTTAAACATTTTAAGTCTAGTTTCAACTTCATTAACTCTATGTGTATGAAAACTTCCTTTTATGTATGAATGTATGCATTTATATATTTATATAATACACACACACACACACACACACACACACACACACACACACACACATATATATATATATATATATATATATATATATATATATATATATATATATATATATATATATATATACGGGCAAGACAAGCGAAAATTACATAAATATATACAGTTACCTATAAACTAGTTTCGAAATTAATATTTTCTTACCAAAATATCTGTTTCTCATCAGTACAGGCCGCTAAATAAATATAATTCTCAGAATCGCATCCTAGTTGTTCCCCACAAATGGAGAACGTGTACACGGTTCTGTTAATTATATTATGGTAAGATTCAAAAGTCTTCGCTTTTGCGCCCTAAATCCGGAAATATCTCTGCAGAAAATGGTATCTGCATCGAATATACCAACTTTGACAACGTGGTTATGGTTAATTAAATTAAAACAGTAGGGTAAGAACTTGGATATTTCCGGATTTAACGTGCAAAAACGAAGACTTTTGAATCTTACTATAAATATAATTAACAGAACCGTGTACACGTGCTCCATTCGTGGGGAACAACTAGTATGCGATTCTGAGAATTATATTTATTTGGCGGCCTGTACTGATGAGAAACAGATATTTTCGGTAAGAAAATATTAATTTCGAAACTAGTTTATAGGTAACTGTATATATTTATGTAATTTTCGCTTGTTTTGCCCGTATACGTTTTTGTTACTACGGTTATTTGTAATTATTTTCGTGTTGTGTTGGCTAATGAAAGAAGCGAAGTTTTCACAACAAGAATAGCTAATGTTCAGCGTTCTTCTATTAAATATTCTGTAGAACTTATGGCTCGGTTGAAAATGTTTAGAGACTAATTCCCTACATATATTAGTTTTTACGGTCATATTAAAAGCTGGGTTGAACCACAAAACCCTCCTAGTCCTAGTTATACGTATGGTATTATTGCTAGCATTAACTTGGTTATATTGGATCTTAGAGAATCCACTATTCCTTAATGAGTTGTTATAATAAGGTGCAGCATTCTGAAATGCTGTCTTATCCAAAGAAATTGACGATATTCGTCTACCTACATTAATGACTAGGTTCCTAAAAATAACTGGTGGATGATTGGATTCTTTGCTACTAAACCGAATATTAGCGGAAGCAAATACGGACTTACATCTTCAAAGAATGCACCACCTATTCCGGAATTAAAAGCCTTCGAAAAAGACCTTTGCGAACTCATTAGAAAAATTAGATTCCGAAAATTCAGTAACCAACTACAAAAAGATATGAAGGAAAAGATTAGAGAAATTAAGAAGGCAAATAACATATTCGTAAACTCTGATAAGACAAAAAACTTATATCCGCTTGATAAGGACGTTTATAAGCGACTAATTTCAAATAGCATCACAGATACAAGAGAACACAATTTTATACAAAGAGGGAAATTTGGAGGCAAGAAGAATATCTAACAATCTTAAAGTTAGTGATAGGATATATATATATATATATATATATATATATATATATATATATATATATATATATATATATATATATATATATATATATATATATATATATATATATATATATATATATATATAATAATATTATTAGGGACAAAATCCAAAATTACAGGTAAAAAACTCAATTAAAATCAATTTATAAAAAATTAAATTGAGCCTTATAGATAAAGTATATATAAAATATATATAGTTTTAGGGAAAATAACCAATTTTCAAGAACTCATCGATGAAAATCCACTATCACATATAGAAAAATTAATAATTAAAAGCACAATAAATGAGTATAATATAAAGTAAAGTAAATATCATAAGATAAATATATATATATATATATATATATATATATATATATATATATATATATATATATATATATATATATATATATATATATGTATATATATGCATATATATATATATATATATACATATATATATATATATATATATATATATATAAATGCATATATATATGCATATATACATATATATGCATATGTATGTACATATATGCATCTATACACATACACATGTGTATATATATATATATATATATATATATATATATATATACATATATATATATATATATATATATATATATATATATATATATATATATATATATATATATATATATATATATATATTTGTTTTGCAAGATTTATTGGCTAAACTGGCAATATGACCATCCCCAAGTACAACAACATATATATATATATATATATATATATATATATATATATATATATATATATATATACATATATATATCATTATAATCACGGATAAAATCTATATAGGATTTTGTCTAATACCTAGCATGTAATAAACCATTTCGGTAAATTTTTTTTTAAATTATGTAATTTTATAAATATAATTATAATATGGGTAACTTCTGAGTAGTGCCAAATGCTAGAAGTAGACGCCAAATGGCTTTAAAACTACCTTATTTATCACATAGACACGGGCTGAAAGCGAGGAAAATGAACAACAAAAATTTTTTTAAAGTGTTACCCATAGACCGATTTCTAATTTACTGTCATCAGTATGGCATAACTCAAGGTACATAAGTATAAACGTTTAGACGTACTTTACAAACATAACGTATCCACAGTGAATATACAAATGTTCACACTTATATACAAGTTAAGTCTAGTTCGTTCATTTAGAAAAAATCTTTTTCTTTCATTTCCCTGTCTTTCAGTCCGTGTCTATGTGATAAATGAGGTAGAATAAGCGCCATTTGGCGTATACATCTAGCATGTGACGCTACTCAGTAGTTGTCCTTATTATGATTATATTTATAAAATTATATACTTTGTATTAATTTTTAACTAAATGATTTATTACATGCTAGCTCCTTGATAAAATCCTGTATATATTTTATCCTCGGTTAGAATGATAAATATGAATCAATTTTGTCAATTTATTCGCTGCTGAATTATTTTGGTTTTTCACACGTGATGAACGAGATGAACGAACTAGATTTAACTTGTATATAAATGTCAACATTTGTATATGCACTGTGGATACGTTGTGTTCGTATGCTATGTATGGATGTTTATAAATATGTATTCTGTATTATGTCATACTGATGACGGTAAAGGGTATTACATTCCTAAAATAGAAATCGATCTATAGCTAAACCTTTTAAAAAATCTCTTTTGTTCATTTTCCTCACTTTGAGTCCGTGACTATATGATAAAAAAAGGTAGTCTTAGAGCCATTTGGTGTCTACTTTTCTAGCATGTGGCGCTACTCAGTAGTTGCCCTTATTGCATATATATATATATATATATATATATATATATATATATATATATGCAGGGCAGGGAATCGTCAATTAGTAATAAAATTAATAATTAACAATTTTGCCGGGTAGCTCAGTACGAAAAAACCTTTTCGGTAAAAATCATTTATAATCATAAATATATAGGGATTGACAGTAACCTGCTTCTCCAACATACTGAGAATTCAGAAATAGCAGTCAAAGAACTACTGATTTCAAAACTACAAATTATTACTCTAGATTGATAGCGATATTTTTGATACACACAGAACACTTCTCTTACTCTTCTCTACTGTTTTTTGTTCTGTGTGTATCAAAAATATCGCTATCAATCTGGAGTAATAATTTGTAGTTTTGAAATCAGTAGTTCTTTGACTGCTATTTCTGAATTCTCAGTATGTTGGAGAAGCAGGTTACTGTCAATCCCTATATATATATATATATATATATATATATATATATATACATACATAAACATGCGTACATTCGAATGTACATGTGTTAAACGGGTATATCATACGTATAAGTTATAATTACAAAATGTCAACCATAGATGTGTGTACTGGTGTTATTGAATACAGAATCATGAATAAGATATATATACGCGCATATGAGTTGTAATGCATTTGTGAATATGTTTGTATAATCTAATGTATGGAGATTTTTTTTTAATAATTCACTGCCAGTATTACTATGTGTGCACGTGTATGTGTATTGGTGCATGCATTGGTGGTTCTGTTTTTACGCATACGCGTCGAGCAACATTTATGAGTTAGAATATATGCTTGTGGAGGTGCGTGGCTTAATAGTTAGGGGATTTCACTCCTGATCGTAAGAGTATAGTTTCCTCTCCTGAACTGAGTGATGATTTGTGTTCTTAAGCAAAACACTTCATCTCACTTCGTCCTTGTATCTGGATTACAAGTTTTTTTATTGGCATAATAAATCTCTCTAGACACAAAAAAAAAACTTGATTTCACGTTTCACCAGTTCACACAGCTGGCAAAAATAAGTAATCCTCTGACGGAGCAGCGTCACAGAATCCAGGAGACCGGCATTATAAACTTATGGCTCGGGAAACACCTTTGATTTTTGATATATGCCTATAGATTTTCATGTCTACAGATACGCAAAGCATTTGCATGCATAAACAGTGTTGAAGATATATCTTAAAACGAAATGTTCAGTTTGCGCTAATGCTAGAATGATTTAATTAATCTTGCATACTGTCGGGATTAATAAAAGCAGGATAATGACGCGCAGTTACTAATTTGTTACTGTCAAGATGGAAGTTGATGGTATAGTAGTTATTGCACAAGGTTTCTTGCATGCAGAGCTTTCTCCTCCATCGTAACCACTAATAACAGGAATACGTGACGCTAAAGCACCTGTCAACGAAGGTGCCATTTCATCATTGCTAGACGTGCTACAAATGGCAGATACACTTCCCTGAGATCATACGTTAAAAACATCTTTTAAGTAATCTGCTGACGCACAAAGTTACAGTTTCTTGAAACAGTAGTCTAGTAGTGTGGCTGGCATTCATAACCCTGTTCAGATAATTAAATATGTTTCGTTTGAAGCAGCTCATGATCATAATTACATAAGTAAATACGCGTGCACGCGCGCGCGCGCACACATACACACACATATATGTATATGATACGATTAAAAATATCACAGAACGATGAAAAAGAGAGAAAAGGAAGATTCCTTCGAAGACGTGAACATGCTCTTTCCTCGATAGTTATCATCCAAAAATCATAATGATTTCACGCTTTTAACGATAATATTGTTCATTTTGGTAGCGTCAACAGCAAATATCTGCTGAGAATAATGAGCGAACGCAAAAGGACAGTGACAAAAACAAACACGACAAAAGTAGCTGGTACGATTATAAATATACAAGCAAAATATAAGCTCTGATACAGCATTAGGATAAGATATGTTTAGAAGTAACGTAATGGAAAATGATGTCCAATAGGACTTGTAAAGGAAAGTGAAGATGGAAAGACAGAATGAAGGATAGAATGAAAGGTAGAAAAAACGAACCCTGTGTTGAAAAAAGTGGGAACCTGAGAGGATGAGACAAAAATGAAATGCTGTAAGGAGAAATGGAGTGGTCACATGGTACCGAGAAGGGAGGAGGGAGAGAGAAAACAGATAGTTAAGGCAGAGAAAAAGGCAAGAGAGGCAAGTAAAGTAAACGGAGAAAGGAAGTACATAAAAAAAGAAATGCAGGAGATCGAAGACGTAGAGAGGAAGAAGGGAATAAAGGAGGGTTCTCAGAACAAGAGAGGAGGGAGAATAGTAAAGTGAAAGAGATAGATAGAAAAGGCAACAAAACGATAAGGTAGTGAGAGAGAGAAGGGGAGGGAGAGAAAAAACAGAAAAACAGAAGGAGAAAGGGAGAGACGTCGCATTAAATATTGGCCTCTGTATGAGGTGCCAGTGAGTAAGAACAAAAAGATGGGTGTGTAGCGTTATATTAAATAAGATTCAAAAATTGCACGAAAGAGCGACAAAGGAACAAAGGGACTCTCCACAAACAAGACTTGGACATTCTTTTACCTCGTCAGTTACCGTCCAAAACTCATAACATTTTCACGCCTTTCACATGATAATATTGTTCACTTTGGTCACGTCTCTCTGTAGCGTCTGTCTTGTTAGCCACTACAACGGCATCCATGAACTATTGTGTATCATATTTGCACGAGTTCAAATGTGTTTATTTATACATATATGGTAATAACGGTTTTCTAAGGAACGCTTGCATTCAAGGAAACACACACATCTGAGTTTGTCGTAGGTTAGCCTACACGTCGTAATGTAACTTTCTATGGAAATTCTCCCTGAAGAAATACCCAATCGACTGGTTTCAAATATGGGAATTTGAATTTATTTCTGTAATTGAATTGATTAGGTGTGGAAACAGTTGTAGGCAGGAATTTCTCTACAAGAATCGGAATGTCTTTAAATAAATATCGTCTGCACGTCAATTCCTTCTATTTTCTTCATTTACTCATTCATATACATAAGTATTCTTTTATTCTTTTATTCTTTTACTTGTTTGAGATATTTGATTGCAGCCATGCTGGAACACCGCTTTCAGGGGTTTTAGTGGAACATATCGACCCCAAGACTAATTTTTTAAGCCTAGTACTTATTCTATCAGTCTTTTTTGTTGAACAACCCAACACCGGTTGTGAAGCGGTAATGGGGAGACAAACACAGACACAGACAAACACGTAGATATATGCGTATATATACGACGGGATTCTTTCAGTTTCTGTCTACCAAATTCACTCACGAGGCTTTGGTCGGCCCCAGGCTATAGTAGAAAACACCAAGGTGCTACGCAGTGGGACTAAACTCGGAAACCATGTGGTTTGAAGCAGGCTTCTTACCACACAGCCACGCTTGCGCATGTGTGTGTGTGTGTGTGTGTGTGTGTGTGTGTGTGCGTGCGAGTGAGTGAGTGCGTGTCTGTGTGTGTGGAAATAGAGAGAGAGAGGCATTTGAGGCATGCATAATGTTAATACATTGTGATAGTTATATTTAGCGCGGTATATAGTCATATTTACTGCTTTGTTATGTCGATAGCGACAATTTTTTACTGCTCATGCGCTGGTCTGTTACTACATGCTACTGTCAAAGCCCGGTAAAGCAGAAATACTTATAGCATTCTCACTGCCTGCTGTTGCTATGATGATTGTCGTCTACCTCCTGTATATCTTCCTTTTTAGCACAAGACTTTCGTATGAGACATCCTTTTTGAAATGTCATTGAATTCCTATTCACTGTTTCCCTATATCAGTAGTGACAGAATTCTTCTTGGTCTGCGTCTGGCTGTGAGTACAAGCTACTGACGAAGCTGAGGAAAGCAAAATTGCATCCACCCTTCTCTCCAGTCACTGCTAACACGACTTTCGTCTGCCTCCTTTGTACCTTACAACCTTAAACACTGTACATTCTGACGAGATATTCTTTCCTACTCTAGGCACAAGACCCGAAATTTTTTCGGAGGAGGCCTGTCGACTAGATTGACTCCAGTACGCAACTGGTACTTAATTTATCAAATCCAAAATGATGACAGGCAAAGTCGACCTCGGTGGAATTTGAACTCAGAGCATAAAGACAGACAAAATACCGCCAAGCATTTCGCCCGGTGTGCTAACGTTTCTGCCAGATCGCCGCCTTTATTCACACAAGATATTGCAAGAGGGTGAATACGGAAATACATTTCCTATCATGATGTATTAAAATTTAGAACGGTACACAAATGCCTTAAACTAATACTACTTCTATTGTGCATAAGGATTCTGCATGTATATTGATGTGTGCATATGCGTGTGAGCTTCTCCTTTTCTCTCTCTCTCTCTCTCTCTCTCTCTCTCTCTCTCTCTCTCTACCTATCAATCTATTAATTTATCTGTTTATGTATACACATGCACACGAACGCGTGCACACACACATGTACGCACACGCACACACGTACGCACACGCACACACGTACGCACACGCACACACGCACATATAAATATGCATATATATATATGTACACACATGAATATACGGCAATCATTGTATAGCGCAAGTGTCAGATTTGCCCGTTTTTAAATATATCTTCACCATACCACATCGCTTTCCCACACAATTATTGTATATACTCACATACATACAAATATACAAATAAACATAGTTCACACGCAAATGCATATATATATATATATATATATATATACACCAGAGTATAAAAATACTTATCTAAGCTCTCATATACACACACGCACCTACACCACCTACACAGACACACATAGGTGTATATATATGTATATAAATTAGAAATGCACGTCTTTTAAAATAGCTGCATTTCTAATTTATATACATATATATCTATGTGTGTGTGTGTGTGTAGGTGGTGTAGGTGCGTGTGTATATGAGAGCTTGGATAAGTATTTTTATACTCTTGTATATATATATATATATATATATATATATATATATACACGATCTCATTTATTACACGTACATCATAAAATATGAATTTCTCGAAATAAAATTGGGTAACTAACTTGCCAGTTTTTGCTAAATATAGTCCGTCCACATATAAAAAGCGTGAGTATGTGTGCGGGGTATGTGTGTGTCAGAGTGTGCGCGCACAGGCTATATTTAACAAAAAGTGACAAGTTTGTTAACCAATTTTATTTAGAGAAATTCATATTTTATAATGTACATGTAATAAATCAGTTGGTACATGTGTATATGTGTGTGTATGTGTGTATACCTATATATATATATATATATATATATATATATATATATATACTTATGTGTGTATTTTAATACATATAACTTTTAAAGGAACTGTATATTGTAAAATACATACATACTGATAGAAAGATATATACATACATGAATAGATAGATAGATAGATATATAGATAGATAAACATAAATACATATGTATGAATGCATATACCGCTGTCTATGAATCCATATACGCATGTATATCTCTTTCTTTGTACGTGTACGTGTGTGTATATATGTGTGTGTATGTATGCATTCATGTATGTACGCGTGTACGTATGTATGTATGCAATGTATTAAAGTATAGTATAACCAGTTACGAGCGTATATGCCACTGTTGGAGTGAATGTACCATGCTTTAGCTCAAATGTATCAGGTGTTTATAAACGCGCAAGCATTGATACACTTATAACTCTCCCTCATTCTTGATCCAGCGGTACATCCAAGATGCGGAAAGGAAGAGAGACCGAGAGAGAGACTGCATCAACACCCGGTTGGTACTTACTTACATCTACGTAGATTGGTGCAACAAAGCTGTGGTCTTGAGCAGTACCTTGCTCAAGACCACAACGCGTCGCCCAGTCCCCAAACCGAAGTGTGACTTTTACATGAGCCTTGGATTATTGAATCGCTTTTGTATCTATTATTTGGTGGGGGAACAAACACAGAAATACAAACACATAAACACACACGCACACACACACACAGAGTTTCCGTCTACCAAATCCACTCACGAGGCCAGCTCGAGGCTATAGTAGAAGACTATTGCCCAAGGTGCCACGCAGTGGGACTGAACCCGGAACCGTGTGGGTGAGATGCAAGCTTCTTACCACGCAGCCACTTCTGCGCCTATGTGCATAATTGTTTTAAAATTTCACTTTTGTGTTGTTTAAACATAAGATTGAATAATAAATGTGTGTACATATTTTTGACTCTTAAGATGCTTTTGTAAAATTATGGAATGTCATTAAAATTCGATTGCGATGTGGGAATCAAAACTATGTCGCATTTATTGACACAGCGATCTATTTGCGGCTGTAGCTAAAGCATTTCCTCTTTCTAGCAATATTCATTTTATTCTTCTACATTATAAGTGTGTAATTGTTTTGAAACCTGGAGATGTGTATTTACATAGAATTTTATTTTGACATTGTCATTTGGTAAATATTTGCTTTAATTTAATTCTTAAACTTGTACGCCTACGATTCAAAACCATTACAAATTTATTGTCCAGATTTATTAAAATGTTAACGTTGGCGTTATTAATTACACAAGGCTTATTAGTATGAAGATAATAACGTTCAATGCCTCAATAAAGACATTAATGGTTCTATTCCCACTAGAATACCAGTTATTATTGACTTTCATTTTCGTTTTGTGTATCTACACAACAGAACAGAAATAGCATTTTTAACGAAACGTAAACGTGTTTACTTTGAAATCCTTCTTTACCCATCCTGAAACAGTCCATTGTTAAGAATGTGATGTATGAAAAAAGATGATAATGAAAATGATGAATTGAATAAAACAGACGAAGTTTGCTTCTTTCTGTGCCATGTTAACAATGAAAAATTTCACGATCGATCTTAGACAGCATCAAAAGCAGGATCACAATAGAAATATATATTTTATCAGAGCTACAATAAACGGTGGTAAGGTGGATCTTATGTGAAGATGTAAACAAAATAAAAATTAGGTTTTTCACTAATTACTCAATTTTGTTGGTTTGATATACCTGCGTAACAAATTTTATAAAATATTGGAAATACTTGCATATATGTGTGTGTGTGTGTGAAGGCCTGTAAACATAAGCATACATACTTCTTTCTAATTTTTAAAAAGACCACTAATTTTGAGGAGAAAGGCAAGTTGATTACACCAAACCCATTGTTTGACAGGTCTATAATTTATCGATGCCCCACCCACCCCAAAGGCAAAGGGAGATAGCAATGGATTGATAGATACATACATACATCCGTAGGTACATACATTCATAGGTACATACGTACACACATACGTACGTACATACATACATACATACATAGGTGCAGGCGTGGCTGTGTGGTAAGAAGCTTGTTTTCCAACTACATGGTTCCGGGTTCAGTCCCACTGCGTTGCACCTTAGCTGTAGTCTCGGGCCTAGCAAAAATTTGTGAGTGGATTTGACAGACGGAAGCTGGAAGAAACCTGGCGTATCTCTCTCTCTCTCTCTCTCTCTCTCTCTCTCTCTCTCTTTCTCTCTCTCTCTCTCTCTCTCTCTCTCTATATATATATATATATATATATGTATATGAAGAAGATGCAAATGTGAGGAACAAACGCCTAATAGAACTAAGAAAATTTTTGCTCAAACAAGAATACCTGTCTCTACTTATAGAAAATGGCATACAGCGGACCATAAAAATACCCAATACAACAACTGAGAACAACCCAAAGAAGAGAAAAACAGAAACAAGTCATATCCTTTATAGTTACACACAACCCATGTCACCAGAATATCTTCAACATTTCCAAAGCAAACCTAACGTTCATTGCTGAAAGTAATGATTTAATCACAGATCGAGCCATGGTTCTTATCAAAAGAGATCCTAAAAACTTCAAAAAATTATTAACAAAGGTCAAGTTTGACTTTAGCAACAGAAATCAATCATTCACTGTATCTAAATGCAGTGATAGCCGATGTGGTACATGGCAATTCATACACACCGGCCAATATATGAACACAAAAACCGGAAAAATATTCACAAACGCAAGTATGAACTGCAAAAGCAGAAATTCAATTTACTGCATCAAATGCACAAATTGTGAAGAACTCTATGTAGGTTAGACTAGAAATGCACTATCAGAACGTTCACGTGTGCACCGACAGCAAATTAGAGACCCAGATGTCTGTCAGATACCTTTGAGTAACTATCTAGCAACACACGGTCGGAAAATATTCATGATATTTCCATTCTACAAACTACACAGTCCACGTGAAATTGAAAGAAAAATCAGAGAAAAGAACTTTATTAATAAATTCCAACCCAAGCTAAATAAACAGTAATACTAATTCTTAGAGGTACTATTTCTACAGCTACGATCACTACCACTAACAACAACAACAATACTAAATGTGCTCATTATGATGATAACAGGAAAATACTAAGTCAAGAGAAAAGTCAGAAAAATGATCTTATTTTGAGGTTTAAAGTTCTATTACCACAGCTACGACGACGATGACGACGATCACCACCACCACCACCACCACCACCACCACCATCACCACTACCACCACTACCACCACCACCACCACCACCACCACCACCACCACCACCACCAACAACAACAACAACAACAACAACGACAACAATAATAAAGGAAGTGATACTGTTGATGATAATTGAAATGTAAAAATCCCTGGGAAATGTTGTTTACAACATTTCTAAAAATAGCTCAACACGATTACTTCTTTGGCCAGGATCAAAATACAGATCTCTTGACATGTTCAACAAATGTGACGCCTCAACCAAACACCAATCAACTTAAGTAATTTAGTAAAATCACACACTGATTGGTCAGAATACAGTTTTCAAGAATTAACATTCTGGAGACTGTACGAATGTATTTAATGCACACAGTAAAGCCATCTCACTACAGTTGTAAATTGTAAAACATAACTGTCACCACTACTACATGAACCTGAAGATTGCATAACTTAAGGCATGAAAGTACTAGTTTAATCAGAATGGACATTTAATATTCTATTATTCCATTATATTATATTATCTTATATTTTATATTATCATAAGATTGTAAATAAAACGTGAAAATCAGACAAAGCTGGAATGTTTTTGGGTAATATATATATATTAAACATAAATTGTAATCTTGGGACTGAAAATGTTTGCGGCTGAAGATAGCTTTAAACCATCTTTTATATCAACAATATATACTACCTGAAGGAAGCACCCAAAATATCTCCAATCTGAACTTCCACAAAGCAGAATGGAAGTCGATCCAAAAAGAGATCCCCAGACAAGACTGACCGAAATGCCTCTCCACACCAGACCTTGGCAGGGAACTAGAATATTTCATGTCTGTTATGCAAACCATATGCCAGAAAGATGTCCCAGAGCACAAGGCCAACACAAAACTGAGCCAAAACGCTACAGAAACTTATGAAATGCTCCAAATTACTTCTAGATCAACTTATATGACCCAAGCATCTTTTTTGCGCTTACTCGGGAGGCTAGATAAAGTAAGTTCACCGAAATGTTCATGACGATCCGCTTTTCAATACCAAGGGCATCATTTATATCTGTTGGGTTCTTCTGGCCAGTCCATCAATAAAGAGTATTTTGTAGAAGCATGGGGAAGTTCAGGAAGAGATTTCGTAGCGAAATGCCAGAGCACCTGTTCTAGGTCACTGCACATGTCCACAATTCTAACCTGGTAACCAATTATTTTATAGATATTGGCATCGAAAGTATCCTATATCCTACTTACAATGAAGATCTTCCTCCCTGAGATATTTTATTGTCCCCCCAAGCTGAAACAGAAGATGGAAGAGGCTGTAACAAGTGTCTTGGACACCTTCATTATGGTGGGCTCCCATGGGGCCTTCACAAAGTTGCTGGAGCATTACAACAGGTGCATTGAAGTTAGAGGGTCCTATTTTGAAGGAAATTAGAGCTTTGTACTTCTTTGAAATTAATAAATTCCTCTCCTGAAAAAGCCCACGAAACTTCTGGAATACATAAATAGGTACACAAAAATAGACGCAACCACATATATTCTCTTATTCTTTTAGTTGTTGAGTCATCGAAGTATGGTCATGCTGGTGCATCGCTTTGAAGAATTTCAGTAAAAGAAAATCAACTTCATTACATATTCCATGTCTGGTACTTATTCTCTCGGTGTCTCATGACATAAATGAATCTTCACCGGTTATCAAGTGATAAAAGAAAAACACAAACTCACAAACACTTATACACCAACGTGTGCGTGCATGTGTGAGCTGTGTGTTTGTCTGTAATTGTGTATGTTTGTACGTGAAAGAGGGAGAGAGGGGGAGGGAGAAAGAGGAGGAGGGAGAGAGAGGAGGAGGGAGAGAGAGGAGGAGGGAGATAGAGTTAAGTTATTTTAGAGATTTATGGAAAAGAAATACATTAGATGTATTTAGACAGTTTACTGGCTGTTGTAGATATTTAAATATTTTCGTTCCAAATTATAGAACTTTTGAATGTTAAAATTTACCCTAGGGATTTGAAGGTTGGCAGGTGCAGTAAAGGAAATAAAATTAATAATTTAGACCTTTCGGTTTTGATTTGTAACAAATGTACACTTACTGATGTATAGACTAGCGAGTTGTCTCTGATACTTGCGAATTGCTTTTATTCTTGTGGCATATATATTTTCTGTGGCTTTTGAAAGCTTCCTGCCTTGAAAGTGTTAACCTTAACTTACCTTGATTCTGGCAACTTTACAGGTAAAAATAATAACAGCATAATAGCCTGTCTTTCAATGTGTTTCTCTTGCTGCATAAGTATCACAAGTTATCAGTTTAACGCCCTGCGCATTGCCTATTTTAGCACTAACATAACTCTTCAGATTTTCACGATATATCTAGATAAAACCAACAACAGTCATAACGAAAATAATACTTAGGGCTTATTACATGTAACAATGTTTTAAGGCAAAACAGGAAAATATTGGCAGCACTCCAAATACTATAGTGAATTACAATATGCCATGTTACATTTCCAAATTATTGCATTTAGACTATATCGTACATAATTACGCTGCTCTACTTCATACTAGAAACATAATTACACTACACTACTTCATAGCAGGAACAAGTACCGTATATCTAGAGGCTGTCACAATTCACTAAACTCAACATTGTGCGCACTCATATTTTCTCCTCTATCTGACTCCTTCCTTTCTACTCTTTCTTTCTTTCTTTCTTTCTTTCTCTCTCTCTCTCTCTCTCTCTCTCACGCTGTTTATACATACATACATTCATACATACATATATATATATATATATATATATATATATATATATATATATATATATATATATATATATATATATATATATATACACATACATGAGTTTAAAGATATATATTTTTATATACTTACGTGTGCGTGTGTTTATATTATTATATACACACATATAAACTGACAAATATGTTTATATAGAAATATATATGTATATACAAAAATATGAATATGTATTTATGTATGTGTGTGTGTGCATGCGTGTATGTGTTTACGTGCACGTACGTACGTATTCTGTTTATGTCGGACTGATAAGATGAGTGCTCGATACATATTGTGAAGGTTATGGCTTTATTTTATTAAAACTGAAACTCGAGTGAGGCAAACTCAGTTTCAGTTTCAATAAATAACATTATATATAAAGTGTTTCACTTCCCATCACACTCCAAGTTAACATGTATTCATTTATACCTTTATTCTTTTACTTGCTTCAGTCATTTGACTGCAGCCATGCTGGAGCACCGCCTTTAGTCGAAGAAATCGACCCCAGGACTTATGCTTTGTAATCGTAGTACTTATTCTATCGAGTTATTTTGCCGAACCGCTAGATAACCGGGAACATAAGCACACCAACAAGGTGCCACACAGTGAGACTGAACCCCGAACTATGTGGTTTGGAAGCAAGCTTCTTACCACACAGCCATGCCTGCGCCTATGTATATTTATATTTCCAAAATACATTTGAATTACAGAGTGCATTCCTGAACGTTTCAGACTTTTTCAGAATAAACGTTAATTTCGAAGTACAAAACACAAATCACATTCAAAGTAGGATCGTCTGACTTCAATCCACTTGCTGTAGCACTCCAGCCACTTCATGAAGGCCTTATGGAAGTGAACCTTAGTGTAAGTGTACAGGACCCTTGTCACAGCTTCCTTTATCCTCAACATAACTGCCCCGAGGTTCTTCAGCTTGGAGAACAACCAAAATCACAGGGAGCAAGGTCTAGTTTGTAGGGAAGGTCATGGGCAGTTTTAACACCCTCTCTGTCTAATAGTTGGTTACGAGGACGCTCATCACTGAGTACCCTGGAAACAAACATTTACACCAATTTTCCGCAAGTTCAGATCGTCACGAATAATTCTGTGTACAGTTGCCACACCAACTTCAAACCGTAAGCTTATTGTCTTTATAGACATATAAGAGTCTTCATCCAGAAAATTGCGTATTTTCTCAATCAGCTCTGATGTTCTGACGTCCCTCTCCCTCCCACACCATTCATTATTGCTCACTTCCTCTTAGCCGTTCTTGAGCCTCTTGTGCCAGGGAAAAGTTAATTCTGGATCTGGCACTACTTTAGATGATTTTTGACTGAGGTGTCTGTACGCAAATGATCTTTTATTTGAACATTTAATTTCCTGGTGGTGCCTCCAATTTAGGATTCCCTGCATTTCCTGTACTGCAGACACCTCGTATACCACATAGGCCTTCGAGCAAGTTTTGAAGTCATTCATGGGTAAAACGGGTAGTGTGCACCCGACGATGCTATCAGTAGTATTATCCTTAGACAGAAATTTCCTCGGGGATGGACCGGTGTGCACCAACTATATGTTGAGTTCCTCCCCCCGGATGACATGCTGTATAGCCGCAGTGGTTCTGTCATCGAAGTTGGGTACTTTAAGGAAAGATATTTCAGACTTGGGATTATGAGCCCCCTTATGTTGTTTACTTTATCGTTTTTATTCTTTTTGTGGCGGGTAGATATAGTCGTTTGGTTGAAGATGGTGGATAGCCGTTACGTGTTATTGAGGAATTGCTTCTTGCATTGTTCCGGCCTTACACAACACACCTCTCTCTCTATATATATATAAATGTATATGAGGACTGCATTCTGGACTGAACTCTCAAGACATATCTACATATTCCGAGGAAATTTACATGTATGCCTGTATATGTATGTGTATACGTGTGTGCGTCTGTGTATGCATTTATGAATATTTTTCTCGATATGTGTTGACATGAATACGCCTGTATATACGTAGACCGCGATAATGGCATGTATAGAGGCATGTACATATAAACAAACACACTAGATGTGTATGGATGTGCTCTATAAGTAAATTGATAGAGTTATTACATATAGGCTTATATAATTTTTGAAATACGTTGATTAAAACATAACCTAACTCACACATACATGAACTTGTAAGAAGATAAATAGATAGATAGATAGATAGATAGATAGATAGATAGATAGGTAGGTTGTTTCTCGAAAAATAATTGTGTATTCTGGAGAATAATAATGAGAAAGAGGGAGGAGAGAGCAAGAGATCGGAAGAAAGATATCCAGAGACATCGAAAGAGAGGAAAGTATATAAAATAAGGTGAATCATAAACAGTTATTACTACTTCATTATTTCCTATGGTCGTTATTTTGCAGACGACATTTAACTGAAAACGAGATCAAAGGAGACACCGTCGTAAATGAAAGGTAAGCAATCTTCTAAGACGCCTCTGTGTTTCATGATTTTCCTTAATTAACACAGGTAAAGAAACTACATCTCACTAAACTGTGTATATAAAATCATATGTTGACGTTATTGTTGTTGTTTTAGTTGTTGCTGCTGCTGATGATAACGATGATGATTTTGTTGATTTTCTTGTTGTTCTTGCTTTTGTAGTAGTAGTAGGTGGTGGTGGTGGTGGTGGTTGCGGTGGTGGTGGTGGTGGTAGTAGTAGTAGTAGTAGTAGTAGTAGTAGTAGTAGTGGTGGTGGTGGTGGTGGTGGTGGTTTTGGTATAATGGTAGTAGTGGTGCTGGCGATTGTAGTTTTTGCTGTTGTTGGCGTGGTGGTAGTGATGCTACACAGTGGTGTTATTGTAGTAGTTGTTGTAGTTGTTACTATAATTGTTGCTGCGATTGTTGTTGATGATGATTTTGTTACTGTTGTAGCCGTACTTCAGTTTATTACGCTTTGTTGTTGTTGCTCTTGTTCTTGTTGTCGTCGAGAGTTGCAATGGTTAAGACGACGGAAGAGCAGTAGCAACCGCAGTGACGGTGGGCGTTGTAGATGTCGAAGTCGCTTTGGTAGTATTAGCAAGAGGTTGTGGTAATTGCGATAGTAGTGACTGTGTCGAGGATGATTGTAGTTGTTGCGTTGACAGTAGAACATTGTAAGTATGGTGTCAGCGTTTGTGCTACGGCTTGTTGTAGTTATGGTGGTAGTGGTATGGTTGTGCTGCTCGTAGCTCTAGTGGTGCAGGCTTTCTGCAGGTTGTGTTGCTAGGTATTGATGGTAGTTTTGGTGGGGGTGGTAGTGGTGGTGGTTTTGGCGGTGGTGGTTTTGGTGGTGGTGGTTTTGGTGGTGGTGGTTTTGGTGGTGGTGGTGGTGATACAGTTGAGGTTTTGATGGTTGTAGCGATATTTGGAGTTGTTCTAGTGATGAAAATGGTGGTACTCGTCGCTGTAGTTGTGTTGATGTAGTGATTGTGATGGTAGAAGTGATGATGCTGTTGGTGGCGATGGTGGTGTTGGGTAAGGGTAATGACGTTGGTGAAAGTGGGAGCTGCTAGTAGTGTTTCTGATGATGCTGTGGTGGTGGTGGTGATGGTGGTGCTGATGTCATAAGTAATGCTCGTGTTTATGGTTATGGTGAAGTTGTTGGCGTTGATGGTTGTGGTGGTGCTGATTGTACAGGTGGCTGTGGTAGTGGTGGGGATTGGAGAAGACGATGATGATGTTGACGGTGTTTGTAGTGATGGCGATAGTGGCGATGGTGATGGTGGAGGTGGTGGTGGTGGTGGTGGTGACGGTGTTGGCGGAGAACACGA